>NW_007577939.1:304887-568973 GCF_000690725.1 Stegastes partitus | reverse complement strand
TAATGAGGATAAGGCGGTGTATAGATAATGGATGGATGGATGATAAGATCGCTTCAGATTTTTGCAAGAGTATATACAAGTGACCCAAAATTGCACCTATTTATTCAAATACAATGTGAAGTACTGACACTGATTGTCATCTGGCTTGGCCAATGAGGAATTAATATTAGAAGCTGAGTCAACCTTCCTTCAACTGACTGGATCAGCACATCATTCACAGACATGGGATTGGCTGTCACATTTGACTTTCAAACTAACAAACACACGGAGGGTGTCCTGGAAACATTTCCAATACTACGGAACAAAATGAATTTTGCAGCAGAAGCAGAGTTTTTAAGATGCTGAAATGTTGTTGTTTCCTGTTTAAATGTCTCTTATGCCCACGTCTATTAAGCAGGTGTCACTGCTGATTTTAGAGAATGAATCTGCCTGCACAAAAACACGACATTATCCTTACCACCACCTCAACCTTACTTTACATCCATAGCTTCTGTCTTCCACTGAGATTGTAAGAATCATAAAAGTGTGTATCAGTGAATCAGAGGATGAGTCGTCCCACTGGGTGACTCACAATGTCTTATAATTTATTAGGTCTAAAGTCTAATAATGAGTCATCTTCTCTCCTCTCAGGGTGAGCCCGGAAAGCAGGGAGGTCCTGGTGGCGCCGGCGACCGTGGACCCCCAGGACCTGTTGGACCACCTGGACTCACTGGACCTGCAGGAGAGCCCGGCAGAGAGGTCAGACACTGGCCAACACACAACATGCATGTGTTCAGATCTTCCACTCTGTATTTAGTTCATTGGAGCTCAACCGTTTACATCCCATGATTGAAATGGCAGGCCAAGTTCATTAAAAGGCACCGTTATCTGCGTCATCTATACAGTGCATTTATTTTTGTGTTTACACTGTATTATTAATGCGTTTTGTTGGAGCAGGATTCATCACGCAGCTGATCTGTGTTCAGTAGGACATCTGGCTCGGTGGAGGTAGAAACTATTAACACTTGATTTTCTTCTGTCATCTGAAAGGGCAACCCCGGATCAGATGGACCTCCTGGTAGAGATGGTGCTACTGGAATCAAGGTGAGAAACAGGAAGTACACTGAATAAAATTGTCCATGTTGCAGGACGCTGCTATAAATATTGAACAACTCTCCAGTCAGTTTTGTTTAATGATTATTTGGACGTGTGGAAAGCATGAGCATTAGTGGCATAAATGAATTTAAATTTCCCTGATTGCCCAACAACAGCAGCCCCTCTGCTCTGATGCAAGTGATGTAAACTGCTGTTTGAAGGTTTTTCTGGCCTGATGTAATGAATTTTATTGATTCAGTCAACTCTTTGCTGGAACTGTTCAAAAACTGTCTGTGAAATGGGTAGTGTTGAAAATGCAATAACGTTCAACAGGCAGAATCATATTCAAACATCTTTCTTTTTTTTTTAAATCTGCTGCCACAAAGAGCTATTTGTTCATCTTTTTAGTGTGTATTTACTTTTGGACTCTAGCACATTTTCTTTTCTTAAAGCAGTTTTGTTTTTTTTAGCGCACTGTTCCATTACATAGTAATTAAATATCTGTCATTTATGCAGTGTACATCCATTAAGTGCAATTCTATTTTTTAACTATCTGGTTTTGTTATGTTTTTACTTATGTAGACAGCAATGATCATATATTCAGAACTTCCCTGTCGTGACTGTTGTTCTTTCTTTGCTGCAGGGTGATCGTGGTAACACCGGCCCTGCAGGCGCTCCCGGTGCTCCAGGCGCTCCTGGTGCTTCTGGCCCAGTCGGTCCCACCGGCAAACAAGGAGACAGAGGAGAGTCTGTAAGTAGTAACTGCAACACAAGCAAACATGTCACTTTCTTAAAACAGCAGGATGGCTCCAGAAAACCTGCAGCGAAGGAGTAAAGTTTGCTTGACTTTATGAGATATTCACAGGGTGGATGTCATCCTGCTGAAAATTAGCTTATTGTGCGATAGGAAGTACGGAGGAGGATGTCTCAAGTGTTTCATCCTTGCCTGACGTGGGGTCTTAGAGAGAAAATTAAACCCTGCGACTTCTTTTCTCATTTACATAAAATTTATTTAGCGCATTGCAGTAAAGGTTGTCCTCTATTTAACATGATTTTTTTCCCCTCTTGAACGCACATTAAATACATCAAAGGCATATTTGACCTCATGGGTTACCAAGATGGAAAGTTTCCCTCTCATCTTCAGTCATGCTAATTATCAAGATGCAGGCAGGCCTGGTAAGAAGCATATTGTTAAATCATTAAAATAAGGTCAAGGGGATACACAGGTGGTATACATTATACACACACACTTACGTGTGCTTGAGTGAGGGAAAAATGCGAATAATCTTTTTAAAAAAGAAAAAATACAGCAATTAATAAGAACATATTGACTTCCTTTTAGCACAGTATTAAAGGATACCATGACTTTCACCCACTTTTCTTTCTTTTGTTTGTGTTTTTCAGGGTGCACAAGGACCTGCTGGACCTCCAGGACCTGCTGGAGCCAGAGGAATGCCTGTATGTATATTGTTGACCTTTAGCAAACCTGCACATCCAATTTTTATTTATTTCTGTCCTGCATTTCTGTCCTGCATTGAACGAAAGTGAGAATTACTTTTGTCACTAAAAGAGTGAACTTAAGCTTTGGAATTAACGCTCTTCCCTAGGCAAACAAAGATAAATTAAGATGTTGTCCACTTGCTCTCAGGGACCCCAAGGACCCCGTGGTGACAAGGGTGAGGCTGGAGAGGGTGGTGAGAGAGGACAGAAGGGACACAGAGGCTTCACTGGTCTGCAGGGTCTCCCTGGACCTCCGGTAAGCACTCAGACTGACTGTAAATGCATTTGGATCCTGACCTTTGTGGTATACCGATTCAGTGAATTAAATTGACACATGCTTTGGCTGCACTATAGTTTCATCTTATGATCATCCCTCTGATATTTACTGTGCCTCCCCTGTTTTAGGGTCAAGCTGGAGACCAGGGTGCTACTGGACCTTCTGGACCTTCTGGACAACGAGTGAGTATAAACACCATTATAAATACCGGGCGGTAGTAAATCATTTAAAAATAACTTTAAATTCAAAGACAAATTACTAGTTAACATACAGTATCTTCTGAGCATAACATCTCCATCTGTATTTGTAGGGACCCCCTGGACCTGTTGGCCCTGCTGGAAAGGACGGTACGAATGGTCTCCCAGGACCCATTGGACCTCCTGGACCTCGTGGTCGCAGTGGAGAGACCGGTCCTGCTGTGAGTATTACAAGAATTTTCTCTACCTGTTAAACTGATCTTTTTCTCAGTTAGAAACACTTCTGCACTTTATGTTACATGCTCATGGTCTGAAAATATCTATCATGAATGTCCTTGAAATAGCAAGCGCCTGACTGTGCAAGAGTCGCACAATATAATAGGTCTAAATTATGCTGTTGCTAAATATAAATTGAACACTTCAAATAATTACCTGTAACGTGACCTGCTGACATGCATCACTAAGTGATCTTTGCATCCATGCATGAATGTTCATCCAACACTTAAAACAAAAGCATTTTGCTGCTGTTTAGAAGGACTGTTTAGTTTTGTTGTATGAGTCACATAAACCAAAGGACAAAAGTTTCACATGTGCTTCGATGTAAATTTAGGTTTAATATTAATTCCTGCTTTTCATTCTGTGATATTAAAGTGAGGGAACTAAAAGCCTTCATCAATAAATAGATGAAAATTGAATGAGTTATTAAATGGCAGTTAACAGATTCAAAAACCAGAATGAAAAATAAAAATTGGTAAAGGTCACATTATAAAAGGGGTTTTGAAGCAACTAAATAACATGTTTGCAATGCATGCATTATTGAAACTAAGAGTGATTTTCCAGGACCAGAAAACTAGAGGCGGCTAAGTAAACATATTGCAGAACATTTAAGACACCTGTCTTAAAAGCAAGCAGTAAGAATCCAATGCAGAGATTTCTAGACAAAATAATGTATTTAACTCTTCCAATGTTCTTCTTTTTCCCTCAGGGTCCTCCTGGAAACCCTGGACCCCCTGGTCCTCCTGGTCCCCCCGGCCCTGGCATTGATATGTCTGCCTTCGCTGGTCTGGGTCAGACCGAGAAGTCCCCTGATCCTCTCAGGTACATGAGGGCCGACCAGGCTTCCGGAAATCTCCGTCAGCATGATGCTGAGGTCGACGCCACTCTCAAGTCTCTAAACAATCAGATTGAGAACATTCGCAGCCCCGAGGGATCCAGGAAGAACCCAGCTCGCACCTGCAGAGACCTGAAGCTCTGCCATCCTGACTGGAAGAACGGTGAGTGACACCGAGAGGAATTGGTTAAATTGGGGAGAGATGATGAAACAGACAGAAGTTGTGTTGGTAGCTCAAGTTTGCTAAAGTCAAAATTTGGATAAAGATACTGTAGTATGTGTAGTCTGGGAGTGTTTACACTGAGCAGGTTCAGAGTCTGTTTTTTCAATTCTGCAATATTACAATATACCACGACATTAAATATTAACAGTTCAACAATTAGCAGCTTTTTAGGTAGCCCAAAAAAGGAAGCAAGATGTTGAGCGAAAAGTTTCATGTGTTTTTTTCTCCTTCTGACGACAGGAGAGTACTGGATTGATCCCAATCAGGGCTGCACCGTTGATGCAATCAAGGTTTTCTGCAACATGGAGACTGGGGAGTCCTGCGTCTACCCCAAACCTTCCAGCATCCCGCGCAAGAACTGGTGGTCCAGCAAAAGCAAGGACCGCAAACATGTCTGGTTTGGAGAGACAATGAATGGAGGATTCCACGTAAGTTTGATACCTTTTCTTTACTTTTCTGTGCCTGTAAAATATTTCCCCCCCAGTGCAATTAGTAGCGGAATTTGCATTTTTCTATCACACCTCGGGCTTGTTTTGTTTTGCTTTATTTTGTTTTTCGTAAAGTAATCTGGACCCTGCGTGTGATAAATGCATGTAAATACATGGAAGGAAGAATACATCTTTTTAATTAAAAACTGAAAAATTCATTTTTTAAAAATCCATAATGCAAAAGCAACCCTGACAGTTTGATTTGACAAATGTCATTTTCAGTACAAATGTTACTAATTTACTGTTTATTTCTGTAACTGTAGGGATTCTAATAAATTATTGGCAGCACTTTTTCCCTTGTTTTCTCCTCAGTCTTTCTCTACTAAAAGAAAAATAATAATGTCATTGTCTCAAAAGGACATTATTTATTGTCAAATATAGATCAAAATGTCTTCTTGGAGACCAATAAACTAATTTCCAATGGATGAGGACATAAAATCTGGTTTTAATCAGTCAGCTCCTTCTACAGCCTGTGTGGTTAAGATCTGAATAACTCTGGCTCTAGTGACTGTAGCTGTAGTGCCAAAAAAAAGACACTTGGCTTTAGCGAAGAATGTTGCTACAAATATATCAGGAGTGTCACATTGTTATACAAAAAGAAACATATGCCATGTATGAAATTTGTCGTAAAAACAGTCACTACAACTGCAATAGCAGTAAAAGAATAATTAGCTATTCTTCTGACTTATCCCTTTTTCACCTTCAATGCAGTTCAGCTACGGTGATGACAGCCTGGCAGCCAACACTGCCGCCATTCAGATGACTTTCCTGAGACTGCTGTCCACCGAGGCTTCTCAAAACCTCACCTACCACTGTAAGAACAGCGTGGCCTACATGGACGCTTCGACAGGCAACCTGAAGAAGGCCGTGCTGCTGCAGGGCTCCAACGATGTGGAGATCAGGGCCGAGGGCAACAGCCGATTCACTTACAGCGTGATGGAGGATGGCTGCACGGTAAGCCCGGCGATCCATACACATTTTTTACATGCAAAACAAAAATGAATAATACAACACAAAACACAGGGATAATAAAATTGGTGCACAAAATGCTAAAGTTCACAAATTCACCTGCTCACCTGACAGATGTGGAGCACCGTCTCTCTTAATCTCTGGTGTTCACTCACCAAATCAGTCTCATTCTGTGCAGTTTTGGAGAAGTCATAGGTCATTTACCAGCCACTCTGCTCTTTCCCTCTGCACAGAAACACACGGGACAGTGGGGCAAGACAGTGATCGAATACAGATCACAGAAGACCTCTCGTCTGCCCATTGTGGACATTGCCCCCATGGATATTGGCGGAGCAGACCAGGAGTTTGGAGTCGACGTCGGGGCTGTCTGCTTCTTGTAAAAGAACGAGGGATAAAACAAAAACAAAAAGAAGAGTAAGAAGAAGTGAGAATTTGGAAAATAAATAAATAAATAAATAAAATGAAAGAGGAGCACGCTTCAGATAAAGGAGGAGAGAAAGAGAGAGAGAAAGAAGAAAAATCAAGACACTTTTTTAAATGGGACGTTTTTTTCTAAGTAAAAAGCGCTTTTCCAAGTCGAACTCCGTAGGATATCTGCACTGAATGGCACCAGCAACTGTCATTTGTGATTCATCCAGCATTGCATCCAGTCAGCTCCCCCTCACTCCCCCCCACATGGACACCCTGCATTCCCCCAATAGCCCCCCCCCAAACTTCACCCACCCTATACCCATGAACAAGAAGGAGGAAGTATGACGGTATGACAAGAGTACAGGAACATACCAGGGAACAGGAGAAAGAGAGAGAGAACAGTGTGCCGGTGTTATTTATTTATTGTCTAGGTTTGGGTCCCCGGTGTGGTAGGACTGAGTTTGTTGCAAAGAAATTTTTTAAAAAGCCCGCTTACACATATTTAAAAAAAAAAAAAAAATCCTTATCCACCAACTGCCTCTCTTACTTCCTCCTCTTTTCTTGTCATCCCACCACTCCTGTACCACATCCACTAAAGAATACATATCTCTTTGAAACCAAAAATCTAGCTACGAAGAAAGTGCAGGTGTTTCTGTTTCTGCCACCACAGTGTGTATTGAAAATTACTGTGTATTATAATAAAGTCAATGGTGCTATTGTTGTAAAACAGTTTGTATTTTTTAAACAACCAGATACTCATATGTAGTGACTTGTATATATGTATATATATGTATATGTGTGTATACATATATATACAGTTTCTCAGAGAGGGCATTTCGCCCTGGGATTTTGGATTTCAGGGTGATAAATGTCCTTGCTTCACACATCCCTCCTGCTTCTTCAACCCCAGTACATAAATAAATATGCCCCTGATTAGTTTTTGTTTTTTGTTTTTTTGATATGACCAATTTGGAACAAAATTTATTTTCTTTTTGTTTTCTTAACATTTGTTTTTGACATTTTAAAGCTACCTCATGCAAAAAAAATGAAAAGATAAAAAAATCTTCACAGATCAAACTGAGGCCTTCTCCCCCCAAATCTTTGTTTACACACACCATATTTTAGACAAATAGCAATAAGACCAGTATGTTTTGGTCAGAAAAGCCCATTTGCTGTGACCGCTGACCCCCATCCCTCTCTACTTCCTCCTTTCAGTCCCCTCACACAGGGTGGCCCTCTGCCTCGGCATGCACAATCACACTTACACACACACACACACACAAAGTTAAAAAAAAAAAACAACAAAAAAAAAGAGATCTAAGGTGTGTCTGACTTTGTCACTCCAGTTCTACAGCCAGCGCAGAGGGTTCGTTCATGTGAGGTTGTGTATATTTTTATTATTAATAATATTATTATTAATAATAATAGCAATATTATATTATTATTATGATCATGACTTGTTTTTGTTACGTCTTAATTAATGTAAATTGGAAAATAAAAGACAAAACCAAGTAAGAGGCTGAAGTTGCTTTTTATTTATATTCTGTTTTGTTTCCCCCCATGTTGAAATATCTGGGGCAGTGTTGGTTTCCTTAAATAAAGTCACACCTAAACATTTTGCTGTGCCCTGCTTCCACTTCATATTGTTTGTTGCGACATCCACATTTATTTCCGAGGGGGAGAAACAGCTCAGATTTGGAGAAAAGGCAGTGGAGAGATGGATGGATGCGGGGCCATTGTGATTTTGCTTTGATTAATGTTTTGCTTTTTTTAAAACATTGAAGAAGGAGGTGGTGAAAGTTCGTATCATGTACCTATATATGCAAAATACTTTTCCAATCATTTCCTTTAGTTTATTGCATGGTAACGTAGAAATGGGAAACACTGCCAACCATGATCAACTCATTCTGTGAATTGATAATGTCTTCCTGTACTTCTATTGCTTCTCTTCATCTTCTTGCCTTTTTTCAACCTGCAGTAGTAATAAAACGTAGAAGCATTTCTATGAACAAAGTAGAGCAATGTTTCTTTTATTTTTATATCTATATATTTGCTGTTGTTTTATTTTCCTGAAATCACTTTTTGATAGTTCATTTATTATTTAATGTACTGGTTTCTGATCTGTGACTTTATCTTTGTTCCAATCATTTTTGGTTAACAAACAGGACAGAAAACAAAATCACTGGACAGAAATACATCACCAATAAAAAAGAAAAATATCCACAGAAAAAAACTACACACAGAGGATATGTTTGGTTCTTGAGTTTTGGGGGTCATCACTGTACCTTAATGAGTCAAAGGGCATTCAAGATTACATTAGATGCTTTTGTGGAAACTGAACTCTGGCGCATGAACATCAAATGTATGATTAGTGTAAAACAGCTAGCATTCAGGATGTATTCCGAGCATGTAAAGTTACACCAACAGTGCGTCACAAGTTTATCCACAGACAGTTTGGTTTAGAAACAACAAATGTCCACTTTTTTATTCTCATCCCCTTTAAGTCTGTTGTTTCCCAACCAATACCAGATATTACATGGACCAGAACAATATCAACATCAGTCTACTCCATATGGTCTACTCATAGTTCTACTGACTCTAGTTCTAATTCACAGCATGTGAACAACACAGACTTGAACCTGTCTTTCTCTGTAGTTTACAGCACGCACACCACATTTAGTACATTACAGAACACAGAAAGTCGTCCTATTCTAGGCTCTGCTTCAGCTCTTACCACTTTACCAACTCAATTCTTGATAAAAGGGGGCAGACTATTTTTTAATATATAAGATGAACACATAAAAGTTTGTACACTTTAATCCATCACATATACACAAGTAAGACAAAGCCATGCTACCAGCTCTGTGAGGCTGTACAGCACTTCAGCACAACAGTGCTTGGAGCTGAACATGCCAGCATGTCGGGTATTTGGCCCAAAATGAGTTTTAAAAAAATTATTATTTGAAATGATGATGGTGCAGAGGAAACTGTACTGAATTTTATGGCAAACCATACAATCCTCAAAGAGATCACAAGACAAAATAATATTAAAAATAATCCTCTTCACATAGCGAGTCCCAATTTTTGGTTTGTGACCCATTAAAGGCAAAAGCTTTTTTCTGAGCCTCTGTAATTAGTTGCATTATTGCCAATTTCTGCAAAACGGAAGAGTCCCTTTTCCTTATTTTGTTTGCCTTATTGTTAAACAATAGTCCACTTAATATTACCCATTAACGCACAGAAGGTATAAATAGACATTATAGGAAAATCTTTTTAAAAAATGAACATAATTTTGTATAATTTCAGCTTTAAAGTCCCACTAACAATCCCAGTGCCTCGGTCCTGAACACACATTATAATGATGTTGACAAGCAGACTGAAAGAAGCCTTTCACACTTTACAATGTGATGATGAGGAATGAAAAATACTTATATATTTAGTCACACCACTGCTCTCAGGGAACGCTCCACAGGTATTGCCATTAAATATGGCTACAATGAACTCAAGTAAGAATGGAAAAAAATAAAATGATACTGTTAATCCAGTCAGGTTTTGTTTCATATAAGCAGGAACCTGAGCTGGATATTCAGTGCATCTACAGTGCACATGCCAGCAGTGGTATTAATTTTAACATTACAGGCAATTAAATGTTCCAACTGAGAAAATTATTCCATTTATTATCAAAGCTTTTTTTTTTAACAGTGTCGTGACAAAAAAGTCAATTATGATGGAGCCTATGTGGGAGGACCAAAAAAGCAGAACTCGAGAGATTAACTAACAGCTTCTCTAAGCATAAATGGTAATAACACACTTCTAAATTTGGTTGAAATGTCTCTGTACCAATCAGTGACAGCTGTACATATGCTAAATGGTCTGGATTTTTCAGAGCTGGTTGCTGCAGCTTGGAGACAAAATAGTTAACCTTCAGCTCTAATGGCTTCCTGAGAGTAAATTTAGATCAGCAGCTCTCCGCCGGCACCGAAACAACCGGTGTGGTGATCATGTATCGGGAAAGGCTTAAATAGCATCTGTGCAAAATCAATGTCAGGCTATCAAAGTGAAAAATTGCCGTAACAATGCACAAAAATACACCATGTGCACACATACACACACAAATGAGACAAGCAATTAGAAGAGGACACACATTAGAGTTTGCACACTCTCCTATTTGACCTGATAAACACACTCCAGCTGATTAGCGCCTTTCAAGTGTTCATTAAGGGTCAGTTGGTCAAAGACTCCTAATTGGAGCTTAATGAAAGATAAAAGAGCACAGCATAAGGCATGGTGGGAGAAGAAAAGCAAAGAGGGACAACAAGAGAGATAGAAGGTTATTAGGTTGAAGGAATGTCTGTCTTTCCTGACACTCCCATTTAATCTTTTCTTCTGCTACTTTTTTTCCTTCAGTGCAGATGTAGGATGAGTAAGCAAGTACTTCTTATTTTTCATTAAACTGAGAAAAATGTGATAAGAAAAGAAATATTAAGAAAAATACAGGGGGCTCAGTAACAAATATAAAGAAATATTGTAATCATACAGCTGCAAAAGGTTCCTTATCTCTGTGTCTATATCTTCCACAGTTGGTTTATGGTAACTCCAAGCAGTGTTTTGAAGTCATAAAAATGGCATTAGATTATTCCATTTAGATTACAGCTTGAGCAGGAGTTCAGAAACCAGTACTCAGAGTGTCTGTTTCAGCCGGGGTCTTGCGTGGGCTTGGTAAACTCTTCAGGTATTCCAAATGCCTGCGAGCCTCAGCTTGGTTCTGCCTCACGTAGTACACTACATACACAATGACCATGAAGAACCACACGAACATGGTCACCAGCATGGCGACATCAGTGGTCTTCCTCTGCAGGCTGCAGAAGTTCACCCCAGAATCCAACAGTTTAACCAGTGGCTGGCCTGCGTGCTCGCCCTGCGACCCTGGGTCCTCCCACCTGCTCCCCTCGCCCACCCCCCGCACTGAGCTCTCGCAGATGATCCCGTTCACCGTCTCGGGCTCCAGGTTCAGAGTCTCCATCAGCTCCTGCAGGGCACAATCACAGTGCCAGGGATTGTGGTAGAGGCGCGTCTTTGCCCGGGTGGAGCCAAACTCCTCCCTGTTGGCTTGCCTCAGCTGGTTGTGTGACAAGTCCAGCAAGCGCAGCTCGGGGCCCAAATGCCGCAGGGCCCCCGAGGCGAGAGAGTCGATGCGATTGTGGGACAGGTAGAGATCCCGCAGGTGGACCAGATCACTGAAGGCACTCTCTGGGATGTTCCGGATGTAGTTGCGTTCCAGGTGGAGGGAGACAGTTTCCGGCGGGATTCCCTCTGGGATCTCCCGCAGCCCGGCATCTGAGCACAGTACCGTGGCCGTGTCCCAGGCACAGTGGCAGCTGTCTGGGCACTGCAGGGACGCTTGACCCCACAGAGCCGAGAACAAAAGCGACACACATAGCCATGAATGAAGATCCAGTCCTTTACCTCTCCCTCCACTGACACTGGTACATCTCTCCTCACGCCATCCTGTGCACATCGCCTCACCATAGCCTCTAGACACACACCAGGTCCCAATCAGATGCACACGGTCGCAGCGGGAGAATCTGACAGATTGAAAGAAAAGGGTCAGTCTGGAAAACATGACACTCTCTCTCTCTCTCGCTCTCTTGCTCTCTCTCTTTGTCTCTCTCTCTACTAAACCTTCAAACACATGCAATCAAAATGAATGCTCACAGGGGAGATTATCATGTTTTAGAGGAGGAGGAGGGAAAAAAGGTCAGTGGGTATACAGATAGAAAATTAAATGAGCTTAAAGCAGTTTATTGAATAAAAATGCTCCTGTATGCAGCGACACTGTGACAAAAATGTACCAAAACATGTGAGAGAACAATTTCTGTCCATTGCACAGCAACTAATTTAGAATTGGTGGTGCTGCTTGTTAATAACTTTGAAATGAAAATGGACATTTAGAAGAGGCATCAGCATATTTTATTGCAGTGATTCCCTCATAAATCACAGTCTAAGCAGCAGTAATGATACTTTAAGTGATCTAATAAGGTTGAAAAACCCTTCTGCATTAAAAGGACATAAATCATTAGACAAGATTATCTGAACTCCTCCCCGCCTCTTTCCTGTTGTGTCCCTCCTGCAGCTCAAATTCAAGAGCAGAAGAAAAGCATCATATTACACTCATCAATACATGTTCATCTCATTTATCCCTCTATTTATTTTCCCATGATGCCTCAGCCCCTTAATCATACACCAAGGGTGAAATGGGGGGTGGGGGGGGATGTGCATTGTAGGGATGAAGGTTAGAAAAGGGTGGGATCGATAGCCCAAGCATTGCCTGCTACACTATTAACAGCAAGAACATCAATCTTGCCAGAGTCCCACAGTGTCAATAACTGACAGAGCTGGAAAAAATAACCCAGCAGTAGTCTGGGTGTGAGCTTCTGCTCACTCCTGCAGTTAGGAGGCAAAAGTTTAAAAAAAGCAACGAGGCTAGACTCTGCATCACATGAGCAAAAATCACTGGAGAATACATTACATGTGTAATGTGTGTTGAGCTATTTTGGAGTCGCTGAGTCTCTTCTGCTTGTCTTGACATATTTTTCATCTGTGTGGGTCTGTAAATGGTGTCATTTGTGCTCGTTCAGACAATCCACTTAGGTGTTTTCAGAACATTGGTGTTTTGCTCAGACAAGTGTAGCTGTAAAATGTTCTTGTTCCGAGGCAGAAATCACAAAATGCTGCTTGAATTTGATTAAAAGACCATCCCCTTAAATGTCAAGTACCTTCAGCTTTCTGCCCGTTTTCAAAATTGACACGTGCGTCCATTTGCCTGCACAGACAACATGCAGGGAAGCCTTCAACCCCAGATCAAGAGTGGCCTAGATTTGCTTGATGTGCCTAAAGGTGACTGAGCGACAGCCCTGTGATGTCCACTGGGTGCTTTTCTAAACTGAGGTGAGGATTTAGCTCACCACTCCTTCATTGTCCGTTATTAACATAGTGAACGTACATGCATGCAAATCCCCAATTAGCCAAAATAATCACCTGCTGCATGAATAAGAATGGGACTGAGAGAGGCTGAAAGAGGGACTCCCAAAGCAAACACAGCTGGCAATGTGGTTACAGCTGGTGATTGCAGCCTCCAATTATTATTTTTTTCTATATTCCTCCCTTTATTTAAAATACAGTAAGGCAAATTAGAGAATAAAAGAGACACTCCCTGCTCTCTGAGTTCATCTCCTGTATCATACCTTGATTTTTATGAGATTAACCTGCACTGAAGTCATGACATTTCCAGTGAAATTTCATTTAGACTTTAAATTACATTAACCTGGTCAACAGGACTATTCAAAGGTAACCAGATAACACAGCGTTTTTTTGTTTTTTTTGTTTGTTCCAAGAAAGCAAATGTGTGTTTTCTGCATCATTTGGAACTTCTGAATGATAAAAATGAAGTTTGTAAAAGATTTAAACCGAGCTTCGTGTCTGCTCTCTCGGTTACATGAAAGTTTATCCAAATTAAAGGAAGAAACCAACAACTATGTCAGACCACAGCAAAAATACGATCACAAGTTAGATTTTAAACTGCGGCGTAAATGATGGACGGACAATAAAAGAACTGACCTGTTAAATGGTTCCTTGAGAAGTTTGGGTCCATGCAGCGGATCAGGAGGGTTTTTTTTTAGACTCCGCTTGTAGTTTTACTTTGGGGTTTTTCCCGAAGGAAGATTGGTCATCATCTCCTGCTTTAGTGTCGATAGATTTATGAAGAAGAAAAAAAAAACTCTGTAAAGAGAATCAGCAGCGGCTCCGTGGTTCGTCGCCTGCAGACAGCTCCATCACTGACTGTCTCCACCAGTGGAGGGTAGTTATAGCGATGAAGATGTGGGGCAAACTCATTCTCTCTCTCTTAGTGTGTGTGTGAGAGAGCGAGACAAAAAAAGAAAAAAATAAAAATACGCGGGACAAGGTGTGTGCCATCATCACTTCTTCTTGCCCTCACTATAGATGGCATCAGTCCCGGATTTCTGAGAAGACACTGCTTACCTCCATGAACTAATTAGCTCTGGATATAATTTAATTCTTACAATCATTTCTTCCAGCAAAATTGGATTGAATCCCAGGCAGGAACACGGGTATACAAGGATATTTCAGAGTACAGAATAAGCAAAATAGACAAGTGAGTGACAAATTAAAAGAAAATCCTGAATAAAGGCATCGAAAGATAAGAAAAGAAGCACTGCACGGTGCCATAAAGCAATTAACATTCAGTTAGGCTCTGTGGCATGTTTAAAAATACCAAGAAGGCCCAGTCAATTTAGATTTATATATTAAGATAAGAAAAGGGGAAAGATGTAGATGACTGAAAGAATATTCATTGTTAGGGCACAGATGGCAGGTGCTTCAGTTATAAAAACCACACAACTAGTTAGTGGTTTAACAGGAACAGTGACATCTGATTTAGATTTATTAACAATGGTCAACAGTCCACATTGTTTGACATTAATGCTCTTTACATTACTTCAGTATGTAAGGAAAAACCACACAGCAACTCTTCCTCTGGTGACTGAGGACGTCAATGCAGGACGTAATCACACCATCACCAAGAACAGATATTTAGAGGGCAGCATTATATTCAGTCTGCAGCGCACAGTGCACTTATTAGAAAGATGAATGCACATTTCAGTGGTACAAACCCCATTTGTCCTGGTCTGCAGAGATGTGGAAAAAAAGTAAGTCATCCTTCATCATATTCTCAACAAGTGGTGAGTGCACGTGTGGCATACACAGTAACAGTGCATGAACGCTTGACCCCTACATCGAGGAGGATCTGGTGGCTCCGTTATTCTGTGGGGTGCAATTTGCTGGTATGGTTTGAGTCCACTTGTCACCATGGAAGGAAGGGTCACTGCAAATCAATACAATGTTGTTCTGAGTGATCACCTTTATCCCATGATGAAACATTTCTACCGTGATGGGAGTGGTGTCTGTGAGAATCACAATGCCTTCATCTACTGGGCACAAAGGGTCACTGGAGGGTTTGATGAGCATGACAAATTATGTGAATCATATACTGTGGCCTTCACAGTCAGAATTGACACCAGTTTGAGCACCTATGAAAGATGTTGGAGCAACATGTTAAGACAGTGCTCTCCACCACTGTCATCAAAACACAAAGTGAGGGAATATCTTTTGGAAGGGTGGTGTTTCACTCTATGAGTAGACTGCTAGACATTTGGAGAATCAATGCTAAGGCGCACAGAGTGTTGTGCAAGCATGTGGTTTCCCATTTTGTTAGTTTTTCTTTTAGTCATCTCTTGGCGTGTAATAACAGTTTTAATACAGTACACGGAATTCAAACATTTATCACCTGTGGACTTGCAATAGGTATCAGACTGTTAAGAAAAATGTTATTTGCAGCTGTCACCCTCAGATAAGCAGGAGTGCTGACTGATAGAGCTGAAAGAGAACAACATTAAAGGGAAGACGCGCCTCCTCTAATCACTTGTGTTTGGTCCACGCTTAGTATTGGAGGTCAAGCAGAAAGAGACTTCATTTGTCACAGTGTAAGTCCACAGTATATCAAGTTGGAAACGAAGATTGACTTGGACAGGCATAGAAGCAAATGCATGAATTTGCAACACAGCTGTGGCAGGACATGAGGCAACCTTGAGACTCGCACACATACACATATTGAATTTCCATATAAATAACAACAAGAGCATGTGAACACAATTTGACAGTCACACAAAAAGAGCCCACACAGTGTACGTATGTAGAGAAATATTATTCATAGAGGTTTGCACTTAGTGCAACTGCCCTGCTCCCACTTTGATTTTTTTTTTACCATAAGCAGCGAGAATATCTGCCCATCTAGCAGAGCCCTCGGGGGGTAAAGGATGGGTCTGACAGCCACGATGGCACCTCATATCCCTCCTCTGCCTCCCCAGCCTGCCCTGCTCCCATCTGCCTGCTAAAACCTATGACATTTCCACTCCTGACAGATACAATACAGAATGCTGCAAGTATAGTGCTTTTTTGTCCCACTTTACAGCTGAATTTTTGTGAATGTTTTGCCCTTGACAGGTGATTGTCTCCATGTTTGCCAGAGACAGGGCTGCAGACAAGCTGAGTTTTGTGGATTTTCAGACAGAAAACAAGGGACAAAGGGGAGCATAATGAGAAAACACATGATGGCAAAGAGAAAAATCCCTCATCCAAAAAAAAAAGTATTGCACATTGTCTATTTTCCGGTCCTTGAACGAAGAGTGAAAAGCATGATGATGGGTGCGAAGTTCAATTTGCAGGAAGAAAAAAAACAACAAAAAAAAAGCTGAGCCAAGAAGGGAGGTGGTTACGTCGCATCTATCTGGGAGGTTGTCAGAGAATGCCGTTTTAAAAGATGTACATGCCTATGAGCAGGTTGCCTATGATGGTGTTGACAGTGTGATCTCTACTGGAAAACCTGACTGCAGTGAAGTGAAGTAGTTTGGCATCATCTGTTTGATTTGACTGTAGTTCTCCAAGGGGAAAACTGAATGAACCCTACACAAATTTGTAAACAGAAGGAGGCAGTGGAAAAGATGTGACAGTCAGTGGCAGAAAGCTATTCCTCCAAGACAGTGCAAGGCTGTGACTGTGTCGATTATGTGTGTCATGAAAAGAAAGGCGGAGGACAAAAAGCACGAAATACATGTCCTAGTGAGTATGCCTGATGGAGTTGCAGAGACAGAGATAAAAAAGCAGTGGAGCATTTCTCGTAACCAGTCTGTCATTCTCTTGGGAGTGAATCCACTAACAACAGGTCAGGCTGGGGGCAGGTGTTCTGCTGAGGCGCTAGGCAGCCATTTTTCCAAAGCGTGGTCAACAGGGACTTGCCAGGGTTGGAGTCGTCTGAAAATGCTTACGACCAAGAACTAACACAAAGGTTTGGTCTGCCTCTGTGTTGTTAGAAACTACAGCGCATGTGGAAAATCGGCCCTGCTGACAAAACAAAGTATTAAAAAATGTTGCTTTGTAAGTAGATTGGGCAACAGGAAAGGACTTTAAGAACTGAAAACCAGCGCATAGGCTAAAATAAAAAAATATTTAAAAAATACAAGTTCAAGCAAAAATGCAAGGAAGGTCTTCTGAGGAAACTTTGAACTTTAAAATACAGTCACAGCATCCTGTGATTTCCTGTGCCTAGCAATCAGGCAAGTGCACTTGATCACGAATCTGAAATTGTGCATGCAAGGGTACAGCGGCGACTGGAAACTCAAATCAATACATATTAGGCTACAAGTCGCTTCTTTTCCTCCCTTCAATTTGATGTTTCTCTCAGAGTGCCTCCAATTACAGCACCATGATGAATACACCTTTACTGTGTCCTGTTTCTTTCGACTGAAGTAAGTTGTGAAAAAGGGTTATTTGCTGCATCTCCCAGCATAATACAGCATTATAGTTGGCAGAGAATACAATATGAACCATGTGACTGTAAAATGCTGTCAAATGTGTATAGATTAATTGGGACTTTGGCTCAAGTCCAGCACAAAAGAGAGCGAGTTACAACGCTAAAATATGTGTGTATGTATGTGTGTACTTCTGAGACAAAGGTAGTGTGGAAAAGAAAATGCAAGACAAAGAGTAGTTTTCCAAAGCTAATAGAAAACAGCCAGTGCACTCTCAGCTAAAAGGGAAACAATAACTCAGCAGTAGACCAAATATAGATGAGATGCTACACTATGAGCTTTATTGTTGTGACCGTGTATTATCTGTGTAGACTCCTTGACTTACAAACATTTGTATTTCCAAGTGGCATTTACGCTTCAGAAAAACTGAAGCAAAACAATGACAACAAAAGCCAGTTAAAGGATGTTGCTGTTTAGGAATTAACAGTCCACACCACTGAACACAATGAAAGACAAATGAGGAAAAAGATATGAATTACAGCAACACTAACAGCTGCAAGTATCAACACATGAGTTATTTTTTTCACTGCAGTGGCATTTGCACAATGCCACCCCCACTGATGGAAATAAAATGCACAGCAATGAAATTACAGCAATATGTTATGTAGAGCAAGAGCAGCAGAAGGTCAGCCTTATGGAGGATGCAATAAGGGAGGAGCAACAGGTAGAGCTAGGGGGAAAGAAAATCTGGAGTGTTAATGAGAAAATTCAAGACACATCCCCTGACTTTATTACAGTGAAATTGACTGTACAGCTCGTCCTAGTGCCAGTAACCTTGTCACGACACTGGCAGCCACAAGGAGCACCTCTTTGTGGCGTTTGGAAATTTAATTTCTCAGAATTAATCAGGCCTCATTATTGACGCTTTGATCTTGGAGCCAGCGGAAGTAGCCTCTGTATCTCTTTGTAGTGCTACAGTTGATGTCAGTGTGCTGGAAATGAAAGGAGGGACCACTGTCCAGGTGTCTATATAAATCAACCCTTGAAAGGTAAGGCCGTGGTATTCACAGGCTTTGAAGATGTCGGAGTTGGTTGGCCAGACAGCAGCATATTAGCTTGGCTGAGAGTGAAAACCTTGAGATGAGAGCAGAATATGGAAAACAGTGTGTTTATTGCTGGATTTATCCCAATACTGAAATGTTTACAAAAGACCACAAAGTAATCCAAACTGTCTTTTATTGGAAGTGAAAACCAAGATAGATACACATTTATGAGAACAGGTAGAGAAAAGAAGAATAGCATGAGTCAACATTACGGTCCAGAGTGAGTCTGTGTTGGCATGACAGCATTTAGGAACTGGTCTGATGTCATTTGGCTGCCATTTCCATATCATCCCCACTCTGGCATGGCTGAACTACACAACATCAGCCCTGGGTGGGACATATGAGCTGCATAATATCAAACTAAAATTTGAATTCTTGCTATTCTCTCTAAACACTGGGCCAGAAAACATAATGTGCTACTCGCTGTCCTCTCCAACCAGTCAGCTGCTGCCGTTGGCGGGGGACTGGGCAGCGCCCTGCAGGGTCCTCCGGGCCATCTCCAGGGCTCCTTCCTGGGTCTTGTTCCCGCCAATAAAGCCGCTAGCATGGACGAAGATGCAGTCCTTAATCCCACTGAGCTCTGACAGTGCTTCATCGCGTACACCGCGCCACTCTTCTGGCAGGGACAGCCTGGGATAGGAGCACAGAAGGGCAAGTTGGCTTACAGATGGACACTATGTGGTGAGCTGCTCATTTCCTGTTGACACATTGCTTTTGCAAAACACACTGTGCTGTACATGTCTGCACACGCAGGACAACAGCCCTCATAAAACCATATCTGGACACAGGAATAATGAAAAGATCTAACAATGAAAAAACATCAAAAAGGTTGAAGAATAAGTTAACTCAATGCTCAATTGTCTGGGTCTGTTTTCATGCAAAAAAAACAAACATTTGCTTAGACACACTCTTTAAATATGAACAGTTGCTTCTTTTTGTTGTCCAATGTTTCTGAACTCAATAACTTTGGATTATGCACTGGTAATTGGAGTAAACAAGAAATATGAAGTAACACCTTGGGATTCAGGAAATTGTGATTCAATATTAGCCCTATTTAATAGATTGGGGGGAGGGTGGGGGGATAACAATAATGTAAATAACTGTTTGTTCAATCATCAAGAACAAAACTTAACATAAAGACATTTTAAATGTAATGACATTTCTTCTGCTATTTCTGCATAGCTGAGCACAACATTTTTTTGGCTATTTTCTTTTTTTCCAGATTTCATTGACAGACGGACATGAGGTAAAGGTGCTGCCGTCAAAGGTAAACTGCAGCACCCTGTGCACATAGCAGCACTACAATCAGTCTGAGCAAATAGGCCCATAAAAATCAGCTTTATTCTTCTCCAGTAATGTGGAAAATCACACATCGGCACAATGGCTGAAGAGCCATTCTGTGGCAGCCGAGTCAACAGGCAATCTTACAAAGTGGGGAAAAGATTGGCTTTGCAAGGGTTTACGAGCTGACCTCGACAAAGTGTCTCTGGATGAAGCATACAGAGGATGAAAATTCATAAAAATGTAGAGCAGCTCATTTACCACCTACTGCATGTAGCATACAGGTCCGTCCACAGCCTGGCAGATCATTTAAAACACATTACCAGTGATCTTCAGTGTGTGCATGTGTGTGTCATTCTTGCTTTTAAGGGGTTATTATCTCCATTATGTTAGACCCCTGTTCTCCTCAGAGTATTGTTAAATTTAGCAATGTTTTATTCTGATTTAATACTGAGTCAGCATTTCACTGTCAACCTCTCACCCGTTCGCTGCTTCTGAAATAGACTTTAAATGCCTTTAAAACTGCTAAAATCCACGAAAAGCTACAGATTTCACTGAAAATGTCTCGCAAACCTCATCCTCCTCTTTCTCTTTGTCACATACTTGATGAATTATGGAAGCGAACAGTCGAACTTGTCAGAAATAAAGTGACGCGTTTGTCAAGCACGGTTGCGGTTTGAAGCGAATAAAGTGTTTTCTCTTGTTCTCAATTTTGAAGGGTCTATATCTCAGAGATTTTGCTTCCCCTTTGAATATTAACTGCCATTCTGTATGACATTCTTTACTGCAACATCCAGAGCGATCAGACAGCCAGTCATCTGTAATTGTGCAAAAGTAAACCATAATGTCAAATGGTTTTCATGCACATGTTCACTGAAACGTGTCATTATTCTCCCTATTATCTCAAATCTGCACAGTCCTATCGCTGTTAAGAGTGCCACAGGACAACCTGGGGAGGAAAACATGACAAACCTATAATCCCTGTTAAAGAATCAACAAATCGATAGCTGCACAGTATGGCTGGAAAACAAGCTAGGAGGAAAGGTCAACAGGGCTGGTAATGAGGGAAGGAGTAGGAGGGGGATGACTGTTGTTGTTATGACAGGCCAGGAAGCTCTCATTCTCAAGATGACCGGTCTAAAAATAAAACCACAATTAGAAGACCCTCCTCCCCCTTCAGCTTTTCTAATGCGGGAATTAGTGCCTTATTAGAAAAAAATACTTTTGAGTGGGTATTAGAGACAGGAAATCTTCAAGATGAAAAAAAAAAACCTGCATGTATTTTGTGGTATTATAAGGAGCTGGACCCTTCTGGTGAGTCTTCTACTCCAAGACAATAACAAAAGCCACTTGGATATATGCAGAGGTGTTGAATCCTCCTGCAGCTTGACAACTCACAAGTCTTGGGCACCATTTCTGAGCTACAGATTTCACACACTTCACATATTTTTTCTTTTCAACATGGGCCATGATGGTAATTTAGCAAACTGATATCACAAGAGGAAGAGAAGAGGAAAAACAAGCATCATTTTGCTGCTTTTGAAGGGAAATTACATGGAATTATTTCCATTTCATCACTTCCTCCCCACATTTTTCATTTTTTCCACTTCTTCAAGCCAGAGACACGACAGCTTTTTATCCTCCTTTAATGCATGATGTAATTTCGGCCTTAAAAGCATTAATATAACAGATTAGTCAATTGACAAGAAGAAGAAAAAAAATCAGCTACTATTTTGATAATGGACAGATAATTTTAATTATTATACAATACCTATTTGTCTACCTGCAGTGTTTTATTTGTGAAGATTTGTTGCTTTTGTTGTGATGCTACTTGTGGGCCATGTCAATCCAGTGACAGGTAATTGTGGGACACATCTGTGATTATCTTCTGGCATTTTATTTGCCAAACTATTCATCAAAATAATCAGATGGAAAGGAAAGAGGAAAAAAAGCTACTAAAAGAAGAAAATAACTATTACTTGCAGCCCTAACACAAGCTGCGACAGTGAGTCTTCCAGTGAGTCTTTCTTCAAAGAGACGTATACATTTTTGGTTCAGCTCATGCTGCTGTCAACCTACAGTATTATCCTATACAGTACATCTCTAAGGAAAGACTGTTTCCACTCCCCTCATCCTTCTCCCGGCTCACATTTCCTTAGCAATGTGATGCTGATAAAAATAGACCTTTTCCTGCCCAGGTGCAGTCGCAGGGACACAGGCGATAACAACACCCCTTTTGCAGAGTCGGCACAAGCCTACTGGGAGGAAACAGGCCACCCAGTGAAAGAGCCATCTGGAGCTATGTTTTTCTATCTATCTCACAAGCCATTGTTCCCAAGTAGCTCCACACCAAACAGCATGTTGGCATTAAATTAAATCTTTGAAGTGCTCCGCGACTATAAACAGGTGCCTGTCTTTTTAGTTGAAAGCTCTGCCGCCTGATGAGAATATGTGGCGGGGTGGAGGGGGGGGCAGAAGGTGTGAAAGGTGAGACGGCGAGATAGGGGAGAGAGGGTGGAGGAGGAAGACACAGAATTAATGGGAAGAGAGTAAGACAGATAGGAGGGAAAAAGTGATGAAATGGAAGGGGTTGATTACAGGACAGAGACAGAAATACTTAGCACAGGAGGGAGCGAAAGACAGACAGGGGGCAGAAAAAAACACTAATGGGAGAGCCAGGAGCTTATGGCATAGGGTGAAAATAGAAGGCATCTGACAGAGCACCCACTGGTCAGAACCAAGTGAATCAAAAAACTATTCCACCCTCTTCCCGTGTCTGTGGGCATGATGTGCTCAGGAGATCCCCTACTGCTCTCAAGCAACCCACAGTGTATCAATAATGAGACCTGTCAAACGCAGAATAAAAGCACAAGGGCAGGTACAGTCAATGGTAACAAGACATTTAAAGAACACGGCGGTTAGGAGCTTAGAGACCATCTGCTGTGACAGTGAGGTCTCAGTTCTAGCATAAAGGTATATCTGAGATCAATTCAAAAAAATAAACTTTCAAACATAAAAGGAAGACATCTCAAGAAAAGCAAAGGAAGGACTTGTTGTCCAGAAAAGAAAGACAAGGCAACAGATGCCACATGTACAAAGCAGACAGAAACAACATGCAGTGAACCAGAATGAACCTGTTTTTATTATGTTTTCCCTTAAACTTGTGATTATATTTATGTATGGCATTTTACTGAGCAACAATTATTCATTGCCTTCATATTACAGGTTCCCTCTTGATGTAGTTTTCATTGTCAGTTCTGGGCTCTTATGTTTGTGATTCTATTTCAAGAGCATCACAGTTTAATGCCATGTCAGAGGCATATTAAGCTGCTGCCAATGCAAAGCCAACGTTCCCAAATTCTGGGAACGATTCTTTTTAAAAAGCACTCAACATGCAAAACACAGTCTATACACACCATGCAAGACTGAGTCAAAAAACTGTGTTAAGTTATTTATCTATGTTAAGTTATTTTGCTGCATTTGTTTGTTAGCTGTGAGGCTAAAGTATTTAAAAAAATAGGCTTAATTCAATTACATTTGATTAAAAATTATACACTGCATTCATTCTTTTGCTAGGAGTGGAATTTATATAGACAGCCATAACTTCTTACAGCTGTAAACAAAATTATCCTCCCTGCCTTTGACATTTGTTAAAGGATAAATCTTTAATATAAACCATTAGATTTCCTATTTAGTTTTTTCCTTGGGATGAATTTGTATTTGACATAGATGAAAACAGCTCCTAAAAATCACGTGGATATGATGAATAATAAAATAGAAGTTGCAATAATAATTACTCTCCTACAAAAAATGTGATTGAAAGGTCAATTTTCACTTGGGGGGTTTGGGGGGGATGAAAAGAGCGAAGATGTCAGACAATAAGATTGGATTTTTTTTTGTGTGTAATGTCTAATTCATTACTTGCAACAGAACTGAGTCACCCTGAACTACTGCTGAATGTATCACATAAAAATATATTGCATTTTCTAATTTAATCATGTACACAAGTAAGTGGAGTGAGCAGAGAGACACACAGTGTGATGTGATGGAAGATGATAGCAAAATGCCATATATTTCAATGTGCTATGATTCATTCTGCGAGCACATAGACATACAAACAGAACTCAGTCTCACTCACTTCATTAGCTGATACATTCGCAAATCTCATGACTTTTTCCCTCCTCATTTCCTACAGTTATTATCTGTTTCTTTCTTACAAATCTACAAGTTGTTGCTGAATCTGCTCATTAAGCCTTAATGCTAAAACATATTTAGTGTTATTAGGTTTACCTCCAAATATTTAAAAGTAATTAAAGGCAAAAAAAACCAACAACTGAAAAATGTCTAACCCCCTTCTGCTGGCTGAGCACCACAGTTTTTAGTGGTAGCCTACTGAAGGTTCTCAACATGGACTAAAAACCTAAAAAAAATAGTAACCTTGTGGTTGTACTGTAGTGTTACAGAGTGACACATCTTTTCACTAATTAACAATCTTTGCCTGAACACAGACACCAGCTGCAGAGAGCACATTAACCAGACAATCTTTATTTTAGCTGTTACAGAATGACCGTTATTGACAAATATAATCTGCCATAGGGAAGTCTGTCATTTTAACCAGAGATGTTCAGCTTAAAATGAGAAGCCTGCTTAAAGTTCTGCATAGGTCTTTGCCTTAAAAATACAGCATTTTATCAAATGTTTGAGCTAAACAAATCTGGGTATTTAGATGTAAGAACCTGTCCCTAGAGGGATCCGTACAGCTTTCAAAAGCACCCATCATCACCATGACTCTTCCACTTCAGTCACTGAGGCTGATGTGCACATGGTGCTGCCACTTTTAAAAAGCAGAGATCAATATCAAATGGAGAAAATTTGGAACAAGAGAACCAAATCTAGTACTCGAAAAAAATAGAGAAGCAACATCAATTCTGTACGAGAAGATTTTCTGTAGCTACTCTTCTGTCCCTATCTTAGGTAAAAAAGATCAACCTTAAAATATGTTTTCTTAATTATACAGATGTTAAATATGGCATTAAGAAGCACTGGCAATACAACTAAGCAGCCACAAAGATGAGAATCTCCATAGAAGATTCAAGGGGAGCCTAGAAGATATTTTTGTTGGCCATACTTTGATAATGTTTGCTACATTCTGTGATAGTAGATAAATAACATTCCAACTCCAGCAGGTATGATAATGACATTATTAGAGCAGCATTATAGGTCGCACTGCAAGAGGTTCCCCGGGTAAACCATTTCCTTCCAAAGGTGAGGAACACTGATAATAGTCGATAATCATTTGATGCACTCACACAAAGGGTTGTTGTATTGTCGTCACCGTCATTAAGTAGGGAGTGACAAGACAAGAATGCTAACCCGGTTTAATGAGCACGGATGAGCCACCTTTCATTAAAGGGCCAGGCTCAAGGGACAAGGGTTCAAGACCTCATTATTGCTAAAAACAGAAAAGCTG
Source organism: Stegastes partitus (assembly GCF_000690725.1). NCBI lineage: Eukaryota > Metazoa > Chordata > Actinopteri > Pomacentridae > Stegastes > Stegastes partitus. Next base: position 543,485 of record NW_007577939.1, on the reverse strand, counting down.
CACAACAAAAGCAGCAGGAAGAAGTGAGTAAGGCAATAGAAGGTATGACACTCAGGATAAAATACATGAAAATATTATGAAATAAAGGAAGCTACCAAAAAAATCACAGTTGAGGGAAATTTTTTAAAAAGAAGTAACAGAAAACAGGTTTGTAGCAAAAACATAAAAACATTTAAGTGAAATATTAGCTGCGGCTACACTTAGTATTTTCTGTTAACACAATAAACAGAATAAGTGCAAAACATCAGCATTTTCAGCATTGTAACTGTGACCATGGTGGGCTAAATGTGTGCCCCGCCTCACAGATACTGTACACTACAAAAGGAAGGTAACTAGGAAAACTTAGTGACCGTCTTTGCACATTTGCATATTTAATGTCTTCTTTCTCCTATGCTGTTATTTACAGATGAATTGATACAGCAAATGCTCAGTGATATCGTTCAATTTTTGAGTGGCCTAAATCCATTCATATTTCGACAAACATGCGATTAAACAGTGGTGTACTATGTATATTTAATCAAAGCGACCTCACTGTTCAATAGTGCATGGATTTCGCATTCATTAATATTCATAAAAATCCTGACACATGCAAGTAAGTGGCTGTAAATAAAAACATCTCTTAAATTGTCAAACCTGCATGTAGTGTTTGTCTGTCTGCTGTATTTGAAGCACTGGGTGTAATTAACATGAGGAGCACGAAAAAGAAACACCTGAGTGAGAGAGGTGTGCATGGAAAAAAGGGCTCAGGTGGCTGTGCTGACGTGTGTTAACATCCTTTCAGCTCCTTAGAGAGCGATGTGAGAACAAAACCTCTGCCTTAGCTAAAGCATTGTCTTCATCCTACAAACAAGTATTTCTATCCTTGAAGGAATTACTCTCTCACCAGGTATCACATCAACCCTCTGTGAGTAGTTGTCGAATGGTCCAATAAGCATGAAAGCTACACCACGTTTCGTCCCCGTCACCAGAGCTCAATTTGATTCAACACGTGGAAAACTCTGGCATCGTGTCTGTCACAGTGTTTTCCACTGATGTTTAAAAGAATCCTGCCTAGGAAAATTTCTTGTGTGTGATTCAGTGTCACAACACACTTTGCAATAACTGCATGCTTGATTTCTGCCAAGGTAACTCATGCAAGGTGCTCCCTCCGCATGTACAATCGCAATCTGTACCTCACAGTGCAGAAATGGCATTTAAAAGATTTTCAACAAAATTTAACTCAAAACAGACTTTGCTAAATTCTTGTTTTTTTAAAACAAATACCTGTTCTGGAAGGTGTTGAGCCCAGCAGGGACACACTGGACCCTCCACTGTCCATTTTGGTCTGGGTAAAGGACAAACTTGATGGGCGTCTCCACCTGGAGGTCCGTCTCCAGAGCAAACAAATGCTCCTTCCAGGGACACCCACCCTGGGAGAACAACAGCACCTCCCCACTGGGATCTATCTACAGATGAGAAGAGAGCCGGGAAATTGGGCGTTGCTAATGTGTAAGATGAAGGACAGAGTGGAAACATGTAATTTGAGATTTCATGGAAAACAAGAGTGAAGAAAAAAGAACAAGCAGACAATTATGTTTTTACAGGAGCTAAAATATGGAGCCAGAACAGAGTCTTTAGTTTTTGGCATTGACAGCAGAACTTGCAACTGAAATGAAATCTCAGTGGCAACATGAACGACTGTTATTTTCCCTCCACATCAAAACAGTGAGAACAGTCAGTGAAAAAAACGACCTTTTTTAATGCCACTACAAGTTCTTCAAAAACAAAAGCAATTGTCTTTTTTTGTAATGAAAAAAAAAAAATCGCCATTCTGATTTTATGCTAAACAATTTTACCATAAACTGTATCTTCTAGTTCATCATGGGTAGGAAGCATGAGGAGCCACAGGGACCCTCTACCTCTGAAAGATGTTGGATTACTGTGTTTGGTATTTGTATTTGTTTTACTAGAACATTAATACTTTATATTTTAATACAAAAATCACACATTATTTCAACTGATACTCATAAAAGAAAAAAAAAAAACATGACAGAAATTAGTAACCTGAAAGATCAACATTAAAATATGTTTTCTTAATTATACAGATGCTAAAGATGACACTGAAAAGCACTGCCAATACAACTAAGCAGCCACAAAGATGAGAATCTTTATAGAAGATCAATGGTAAGCCTAGAAGATGTCCTAGCTCCTGATAAATTGTGCAAAAAAATAAAAATGAATACTGCACACAGTCCTGTACCTGATGTCTCTCCTTAACAGCTTCCTCCACGACCACTCGAGCCGGCAGCCAGGAGGACTTATAGAAATCCAGACGGTCGAGGAACTCCTCCCCAACAATCTTCAGAGCCTTTCTGAAACCCTCCTAGAGATGAGATGGAACGCACACAAACACGCACGTTACAGTCAAATACAGTGAAAGAAAGTGCAACTTAAACTGTATCACGCTCTGACTTTAGATGTCATAAATAAATTTTAAAAAAGAACTCGATGAACTTTACTAGCCTGCCTCGCAGTTTAAAATCCTTTTGATCACTCACATCTTTCGTCACTACTACACCATCTCTGAATTCCAATACAGTTTGATGTCAAATACTTGTGAGGCTGTGTGCCAGAAAAAATGGGGGTGAGAAAGTCTTGTCTAACCATCTCCCAACTGATCCTTATAGCCCTGCTTCATCAGTTTCCTGTCATATTGTGCACAAACCCCCAGCCTGACTTCACTCACTGACTCAAGTCTCAGGAGCAAAAACCAAAGAGAGCATGAGAATGAAATCCCAACACAGATACAGGCACAAATACGTGCACACGCAGACAAGCTCAGCATGTCATGCAGGAGTCTAATCAGTATGCATCTGATTGAAGGGGCTGCAGTGGCCCTAAGATTCAACATGGATGGTGGAGATGAAAATCCATTAGTTTTTTCAATTATCACAAACAGCCACTGTTGAGAGTTCACCAGGTTAGTGTACCATAAAGTTGTCTACCAAACATTTTTCAATTCTCACTTCCCTATCAGAGATGGCTTGCCTGCAGTGTGAGTTAGTGGGGAAATTGGAAGCAAGTGTCAGGACAAGAATTATAATCATGTGAGCTGGAATGTGAAAAAAATAAAATAAAATAGGTCAGCTAGTCCCTTGAGAGACCCCAGAGATGGGAGGAAAAATAAATAAACAAAAAACATAAAACATTGTTGGCATGGTCAACATATATGCAAAGCGAGGCTGCAGGTATCTCATGAGAGTCTGCAGAAAACAGGGGCTGTGTCCCTACAGACATTCATGTCCTGCACTAATGAGAGACAGAAAAGTCATATTAGGTCATTTTCTGTGCCTCTGTTGTTTCCACTCCAAGGACGACCTCTAAACACTGATTGCATTGCATTGCATCTGTCATGTTTACCATTACCTAACACACTTTCTACTTTTGCAACACTACAGGTTGCTCATTGTGTGTGATTGTCATTAAATTAGACAAGAGTCCCACTGTGGAGCGGCTTTCTACTAAATATCGAGACATTCAAAACGAAAGTGGCTTCAGGCAGTTCAGAAAAGAAATTGGTACAAGGTGATCGGTTACTCATTAACCAGAGAGGTTCATTAAGTCCTCAATTTGATAAATGTAATTGTTATATGGTAGCATTTTATTCAGGACGTGTAGTTTTGCATTAGTTTGTACTGATGTTTGTTGTTTATTGTGGGGCTTTTTGATATTTTGTATATGTAACAGTGCTGAAAATCAGTAGGATGAAACAATTACTGAAATAATCGGTTCAACAGCTTTTTAAAACATTTATTCATGATCAAAAAACAAACACAGTCAACTTCTTCAACGTGTACGGTTATTCTTTGTCTTGTACAACAGTAGCTTATTATCTGTGAGTTTTGGACAGCTGGCTGGACAAAATATATGTATATGGTTCAAAAGCAATTTGAAGATGTCAGAAAATTACAATGTGTATTGTTTATTTTGTTTACAGGCTCCAAACAACTGTGAGTCTCTCCAGGATAAAGTGGGTATAGATGATGGATGAATTTCATTTGACCAAAAGATTAATTAGGAAATTAATCGGTAGACTAATCACTGTTAAAAATAGTTGCTAGTTGAAGTGCTCCCACTTCAGCATGTAATGTCTTGCATTAAGTGTGTCTTAGGAATCCACAAATAAATCAGGTACAAAAATTACCCTCCTTGGATGTTAAGTGTATAATCTGTTCTGATTAGGGCACAGAGAAGAGCAGGATGTGTGGCTCGTGCTTACATTCTGGGAGTTGTTGGGTTGCCAGGAAAGAATACTGGCTTCACTGATAACTATAGAGTTGAAAGTTGCCTGCATAGCACTGTTGTGTGGTGTTTTACATGTTTATTTGAACTTAGGAGATAAGAGTATTTCATCTACAGCATCAGTGAAACTGGCCATGACTCGGGCTGCAGAAATGCAGGCAATCATAAAATACATTTTTGTCTTATTTAATAAATGCATTGTAATCATTTTAATTAATCTTCTATCACAGATACAGACCCGCACACATTAGTTGTTGTCTGTGACCTTCTGTGTGCTTTGTGTGGGTACACAGTACATTCACACTCACATGCGCTCACCTCAGTATCTTGACTCTTGCTGTTCCAACATGGATTCAGGTGCCCGACACGTGCGCTCAGCGTGGTAGAGACAGTGTAGCGGGCCTCCCCTTCACACTGTGAGATTCCATTGTCAACAGCATCCACCTCCTCCACAAAGTTCTCATACAGCTGCAAGCAATGTAAACAGACACGTCAGTACAGGTTATGAACGTGTCTTGACACAAGAATCAACTGTTTTATGTTTATACTAATATTGAACATTAAGTCAGTGTAGTAAACTTTAATCATTATTGATAAATGTACTTTGATAACAATATTATGATTACAACCCCTCTGGTCACAGTGTGTGAGCAATTACTGAAGGCTGAAGCGCTAGGTCATTAAACTAAAAGGAAACTGGAGAGATGCTATTTTACAGTTCACTCGCAAAACTCCAAAATACAAGGAGTGGAGGAGGCAAAGTAGAAGCAGAGATACAGCGCTGAAGAGTGAACTCTTCTGTACACCCAAAGGTCAATCACCAAAGAGATGACATTTTACAAGTGGCTTACAAGTGGAACTAAGCTTTGGGGCAAAAATAGAGGTTCAGTTTGTCTGAACTGGCAGAGGACAAGACACGCAACATCCTAAAATAAATAAAGCCCCAGCCATGAGTAAAAGGATTACTTTGGGGTTTTAAACAAACTGACACATCAAAAGGCAGATGATAATATGAGTTAATAGCGCTAATATTTGTGGTGACCTAAGATTTGACTGGCTTAATGTGGCCAAGGTCTCCTGTTGGCTGAGCTGTCTAACATCCACTAGATTAAACTCTGTTTAATTCTTGCAGAGGAACTTTGCCACATTCCTGTCTCACTCTGTTTATATCTAGTCACACTCTACCGCCAAGTGTGTGTTGAAGGCAAAACGCCAGAAACTAAACATTAAATACTAGACATTCTGCGTTTCCTACATATAGGAATTGCATGTTTTCTGTTTTTAAACCAACCAACATTTTCAGCAGTAACGTGGTTTTGTAGTAAACATAAAACAAGATTTTTGGCCTACATTTTTGCATATGTAGGAGATAAATGTCCTTTATCTTCTTCTGTAATTTTATTTGTGATTAACAAGCTTGCCCACTTAATAGACCTTTTTTTCTCTTCCTCTTCTGACTTCATGATAAAATGGATAGTGTTTAGGTTCAGTTCACCAGCTGAGGCAATGGTGTTTGCACAAGTGGACCAGTGGAAAACATCTGTTTCCAATGAATTGTTTGTTTGGTGAATAAAACACAATCAGCAGAAATCCACTGCCTGTTATAAACCTGCCATCTCTCTTCTCACCTTGTCATAGAGAACCTCAAGCTGCCTATCATCCTCCTTGAGTTGCGTCAGCTGGGTCAGCAGTCGACGGCCAAAGTGTAGGTAGACCAGGCCGGCAGAGCTGAGTTTGGTCACCCATGGCTTCTCTGGACACAGGCTGTGGAAAGTGTCTGCAAAAGTCCTGAACAGAAGAAAGACAAACATTTGGTTTACTGCCACAAAAACTTAACAGCCCCAAACACCATAGTCTGTACAGCAAGAGGGAAAAGAGGGTTTAAAAAAAAATTGTATTACGGTTAGGAACATATGCATTCCTGTTCATCCATGTAACTAGTTTATTTAAAGTAGAGAGGGCTGTAACTAAAATAAAACTTTAAAAAAAAAATGTTTTAATTAATATTATCAAAATAATTTTTTTTATAGTTCTTTGTTGGTTTTATTTTTATTTTTTAAGCTAAAATTGTAATAAGTCTGAAGTGGCAACTTTGAATGTCCTCTTTTGTATAATCAACCATCCAAAACCCTAATTGTTCAATCAAATTGAATTTAATTTAGAATTATTTTGGTAATGGAATCATAAATGATTTTTTAGCCATTTTTAATCAAAAATGCCAAAAATGTTCTCATTACAGTTTCAATTTTAAGGGTTTGCTGCCTTTCTCTGTTTTTATTACAGTAAAATATTATCTATGGAGTGCAGGTCAGACAGAACAAGAAATCTGAAAATTGCCAATGGAAAACAGCTTGTTTTATTGCTCAAAACTGTAAAATGCTGCAGGGTCTATAGGCTGATGATATCTAACATTCAATCTTAAAGGCAAGGCCGGCACGATTAAACATTAGTGTTCTGCCCGTAATCACATTATTCACCGTTTTTCCAATAACTGACCCCTTCAATAAAATGCTGCATCTTGCTATATGCGCCACATTACTAGCTGTGTATCGGACATCAATAATAACGCGTCCATAAATATTCTCTTGCTCCAGCATGTCTGTCAGTGTGAGCACACACAGCCACTGGAGGAGGTCTCTGCTCAGACACGTGCTGAGTTGGGTGGGCTCCAGCACCAAGCCACTGCTGGTCATTTAATTCAGGCTTAATTAGGATGCTTGGGCTGCAGCACAGCGGAAAACCTCCCGTCAAATGAATGAGTGACATGCTAGAGAAGTAGGGGGTAATCACAGCCATTAAAGGACTAATTGGCCAAGCTGTGGCATTTCTATGCTGATAATCAGGAGATGGGAGTCAATGATTGAGAGGAAAATGACAGACTAAAACTGAGAATGATTTAAAGAAAAACTCATCAAAGTCATCAAAGTGTTTGTGTGAAATCAAAGATACTGTAGTTACAGCATTCAGCCCATAGACTCAACAATACGACAGTTCAAGAAAAAGGAAATATTTAGGCATGAATTAAGTTTTGTTATAAGATAATAAACATATATTGTACTTTGAGTCCCATACTGCACCAGCTGCAGCACTTAATGTTGCTGATCACGCTACATTATTAGAGGGAGAGGGAATGGTCTTATTGAACACTATTTGCTGTGTCTGCATAATTATGTATGTATATGTATGACAAGAAACTCACTGACTCGAGAAACTCTAGCATTTTTTGAAACGAATACTACTGGCCAGTAATTTTCGATCATGCTCATCCCAGTTGTCCCCCCGAGAGATGAGCAATTAGGTTTGCAGAGAGAAAGATTCCTCAGTGGGCTTTAAAAGGCAACATTTTACAAATAGTGTGACAAAAAAAGGCCAAAGTCACTGTTGCTGTTCAAGTTTAATACAATTAATTCTTTTACAAAGACCTTATTTGGATTTATTTCATTCAGTGAGACTATTTTAGTCATTGCCAATGTGTGTCAAACAGTGATTGAATCACGAAGCAATTTGTAAAGTATCTTTTTAATGTGCCGTGGGACTCCTGAACATACAATAAGGATTTCCACAAAAGAAAAAACTGCTCAGTTTAAGTAGTTACACTCACTCTGGTTAATCATGCCCTCCTCTGACAGACAAAAATTAATTCATTTAGATACAACTGTGACCTACTATATACCTCATATACCTATTAGACCTTATTATACCTTAAAGTATTATTAAGTACTTCAGAAACTGTGTGTACTTTGGGTCATTGTTGGTTCAACACCTACCTTTACATAGACTTGATAAAAGTTTAACATTTGTGAGTGCTGCAAAATAGTGATACAAGTAAAGATTTTGTATCCTTTTCTTGAAGATTCACTTGTACATTTATTGTATATTCATGTATTATTAACATAACCAATAAATGAATATTCTTTATAAGTGATATGTAGATTATAAACTAATCATTAAAAGAAAACTTCCCAAAATCACCAATTAATTGAATGAGCTGTTGCGATATCATAATGTATTATATATTTTTAGTACTCACAGTGACATGTTGTTCCTGGCTTGCAAAACATGTAAATCCACTGTGAGCAACATATAAACTAAGTTACCATGAAAAGATTTGTAAAATGTTTTAGCTATTTAATTGCACTGGTGATGAGGGACGGCAAAATTCAGACCACATTTCTGACTGCTGAAAATATATTTACGCACTTTTATTTCTTTGCTGAGAGGGAGTAGTGAGTGCATTTTGAGTGTGAGCAACCACAGTCTTAATCCCTGCCAGATCTAATCTGGTGTGCTTTAATACCTTCAGTCAGTATTTGGAGAATGTTTCTCCTGCCTCCACTTCTTGTAATCATTTTCTTCTCTGCTTAAGAAACTTCTAAGATAAAAGTTTTCCATATCTGTAATAGTTTCTCACATTAGAATTTGTCCTTTGGAAAATCCATGAATGCTTTTTTTTCTGTCCTTATGCTTCGACTTATTGGGACAGTTATTTTTAATTATACAGTCTGTTTTCCCTATTTCAAAGCTTGCATAAAAACAAGCAAAGAGCCAGGTCAAGGACAGGTACGTTTTTGTTGATCTGTCTTTGAAAGGAACAGTTAAACGTATTTGGAAATATGCGTGTCTGCTTTCCTGCAAAGATTTAGAAGATTGTCATCACTTTCTTGTCTGTTCAAGCCTGCGGCGAGTTAGCTAAGTTTAACATAGCATTATAACTAGAAACAGGGGACACCAGCAAAGTTAGCTCCATCCATAGGAAACAAAATCTGCCAGGACCTACCAGCTCATGGAACAGACAGTCATAAGAGTGGTATCAATTTTCTCAGCTTACTTTCTACAAGAGAGGAAATAAATGATGCACTACTCCTTTAATTGTTTAATTTTATGCTCTTACTTTAGATATTAACTGTGATGCACTCATATTGCTGTCAACTTCATCTGCACACTGTCACTATTTTGAAAGAAGCGCTATTGAAATGAGAAGTCTGATTGTTGTTGCCAGCTCCTTCTCCAACTTCCTCCAGCCCACTTACATCTAGCCCTGCCATCACAACCATCTTGCCCCCATCCGCGCATGTGAGTGACAGCCACATTCTCCTGTGGCCCCTGACAGTGTCATGGCAGCCTCTGTGCCTCGTGAACCAACAGCAGGGGGGCGTTCAATTGAAGGAGCACTAATTATCACTAACCGCCTGCCAGGAAGAGAGCCCTGGCATATCTTTATCACCGTGGTCATAAAAGCTATCTCTGATTATCATCAGGACATTAAGCTGTCAAGACACCTGGAATGGGCTGATTACTCAACGTGATGAAACATTGAGCGAACGCAATCATTCGAAAGAAACTTTGCCAGGAAATTGAACACAAAACATGGAGCCCTGTTCCTTCATGATTCATGCAATCAGGGGGGCTTCAAGGATGTGAGAACAGACGCCACAGGGGAAATTTACTTTGTCATCCTTGGACCTGGGGTAATGAAAATATCGATAATGATAATCTCTCAAGATGAAAAAAAATAAGACACTGCCCTTTTTCAAAGTACATTATGATTATGTTAAAGCAAGAAAACCCCAGGTGTAATACATAAAATTACCTATGGTGATTGGCTCAAAGACATGGCATACTGTCAGATCTAAATAGAGTGAATAATATTCAGAATATTAGCTATGCTTGTGCCCTTGAGCTATGACACATTAAGATGTGGCATATTTACAATGTTTGGTTTGTTTTTCCATCCCCTAAATACATACTTGGACATAAATGTTGGGTGATTGAGAAAAAAGATATGATTATAAGTGAACCTTACTTCAATATCCATTCATCCACTATTTATACATCGCTTAATCCTCACTAGGGTCACGGGGGGGCTGGAGTCTATCCCAGCTGATTTAGGGCGAAGGCAGGGGACACCCTGGACAGGTCGCCAGTCTATCACAGGGCCTTACTTCAACATACTGTACGCATATTACAATATCTGTTTATGTAAAAAAACAAAAATCAAGTTCTTCCATCACACTGCATTTGTTGATAATTTAAAAATTAATTTGGACTATCACTTTTAGCAGACACTCTCAAACGTTTCACAAAATGACTCGGTGATTAATTCAACTTAGCAGCTGCACTGCAGTAATAATTTAATCTTGATTTTTAAAACAACGCTGCAATATGATTCACCATTTTAAAATGAACCCACAATATGATTACCATGACAGCTGATGAACAACAAAGACTCTCATATTCCCCAGCCTTAGTTCACATAATTCTAGACATCTGTTGGGATCAAAAATGTAATTAACACATTCTCTTTGCAGCAGTTATCTGCCAGAGTTGCACCTCTGATGATGGTCATAGCGGTGCTTCTTTGGGTCGAACTCTCCTCCCACGTCGACAACAATGTCACATTCTGCCAGCTGTGCCGGGTCCCTGGTCCGGATGATCTCAGCATCCTGGGCAATGATCACAAAGAATTGTAGGTAACATATCAGGGAAAAAATTAACAAATTATCATATATACTAATGATCCAAATGTATCATGTGCCATCATATCTGTATTCTAAGACCATTAATTGTAACAAGAGTGTGGCCCTAATTAGGACGTGCAGGGTGTTTTGGGCTGTAACCTTTAATCAATGGGCTATTCTGTAATTTCCAACCAGAAAAATACACATAAATGTACATATGTAATTAAATCAGTTTTCTTAGGTTACAACACGCTTTTTGTCAGCTTCTCAACTCATCATAAATAACACGTGGACCTATCTGAAGACAATTTCTAAACCGATTATGCAGAAAATGTACAATATCAAGACATATATCAATATCACAAAAAGTTATTATATGACATCTTTTGGTGGTGTCTACTGTTTTGGTAGTAGAGTAACATGCGTTAATATGCTGCAATTACCATGCTTCATCTCTTTGGGAGACCAATCTATTTATACAGCAGCTCCCCCAGTTGGTGTGTTACAGCATGACACTGAACCCATGACAAAGAATGAAGTGAAATATGGTTTCCCCAGAATTAGCGAATGCAAAGTGAAGATGTAACAACACATTGACTGTTAGGTTTATGTACCGTTTAGTGTGAAGGGAACAAACTAAATTAAATTAAACAGCAGCATGCGAGGTGACAAAAACACTCAGCACGTCTCCTTCAGCCTCGTCCAGCGGCATGTTGTACCTACCGTGTACTCCGGTAACTGGCGGAGGAAGAAACAGGCCAGAACCTCGTCGCAGTGGAAGGTACCGTTGTGAGTCCCGATCTTTTTACCGGTCATGTTGTCGGTGCGGATCCTCTTGGGCTCGGTTGACATGTATCTCGATCCTGTGCGAGTCACGTCCACAGACAGTAAACGGCAGCAGTTTAACCGTCGTAAAATACTTTCAGGTTTGATTGTGGCTACTGAAGAGGTGCTTTTTGTTAATTTTAATCCAGTTACACACGCACGTAAACACCACATTCAAACCCACACGAGACGCGCCAGTGGCGGACAGATTTGGCAGCCGGACCGGATGTGCTGCGCCTGTTTTGTAAAATTTCATTTTGTTTTTCTTTCCTTCTTCTTTTTAAAATCTTCCGTTAATTTCTCTTTTAAGCAGTTTTGAATAATTCACAGTGCTCGTGATGACGATACTGATATAGCTAACTGGTGTAACCTCCAGTGAAATAATTGTACAACCTTTTATGTGTAGTGTAATTCTTTGGCAGCAGAGGGCGCTGCAGACAGTGAAACAAACAGCTGATACCATTTCTACAGTACCGTATAGTATAAGCATCTTTCTACAGTACCAAACGGCAGTACATTAGAAATGAATGAATAGCCTGTATGCATGAGGCTGGTGTGCAATCTTCTCTGTTAGTGATGTGTCATGCACAAAAGTGAATCAGAAGAGCCAACTCCCATCAAGTGAGAGTCGGCTACCGACTTTTTTTTCCCCGCTGCTCAGTGGCTCAGCTCACCTCACGGCAGAACTTTGTTTTGAATGGCAGCATGGCGGCCTTGTGGCCAATCACATGTAGGATTTAGTGCCACAGCTGATGTTATAATGAAGATGCGATGCTATCTTGAGAAGCCCCTGGAACAATGAGCAGAAGACCCACTGAGCTGGTGGCAGGCCAAGGCATCAGTGTTCCCCCACCTGGTGAAGGTCATGGAGGGGAGACTGTGTGTTGTGGCAGCATCTGTTCCCTCTGAGAGAGTCTTTACAGAAACAGGGCAGATAATATCCAAGAGGAAACACTGCATCAGCCCAGCCAAGTTGAGACATTTAATTTTTTTGAATGCAAACCTGCACTAAAGACATACTGTGTGGTGTTTGAACTGAGTTTTGTTCTGTTTCTGTTCTGATTCTGTTCTGTGGGTTTGTTTGCAGTGTTTTGTTCATTAGTTTTCATGTTAAATTAAGATTAAAAACACACAAAATTAAGCCATTATAAGGCTTCTCCTAAAAACACTAAATTCAAAGGGGTTTGTCAACACACAAAGCATTCATATTTGCCAAGTTAGTATACATATATATAATCTGTGTGTAATAGGATACGTGTGTGCTGATGTACGTAACGCTGCTAACGGACTGTTTCCTTTCAGGAGGGTGTGCAGCATCACATTCAGAACCAGAAGCTCTGAAGTTGTTCTGCATCTCACTGAACAACAGCTTCTTCTAACTATTATTCTATTATTATTATTATTAGTAGTAGTAGTAATAGTAGTAGTAGTAGTAGTAGTAGTAGTAGTATTCTGTGTCAGGAATTAAACATGGACATTTTGTTTTATACTTCATATTTGTAATTCATTATTAAATAGATGAATTCATGTGTAATATTGTTTTATTTTGTGCTCTGTTCTTGATTTATTACTGCCGTAACCTGAACAAGAACCTGAGAACCTGGTTTTCTTGTCAGTCCTGTAGAACATGTGATGATTCTGTGCTTCAGCTGATGGATCTGATGATCTTCATGTTATGTTGTTTTTTTCCTGAGATGCACTCACATGTGGAGTTCAGATGTCATCAAATAAACCAACAGAAACATTAAATCTGCAAATAAAGTTTCTTATTTATTAATATATATAAAAAAGGTCAAATGCAACATTACAAAATAAACGATTTCATGTATAAAATAAATAAAAAGCCTCTTCTTTCAGTCCCCCTTGTCCTGATCTTGTGTCCTACTCATGTTGTCTCTCCACTCCTCCACAGTTGGTCAGATCAGCCTCGGGCTCCCCAGCACTGTTTGATGAGTCTGTCCACCCTGCCTTCAGGGGCTCCCTGAAGGCTCCATGCCTCCACCAGGACCTGGGCCAGCTTCAGGACCTGATGGTATCCTGGCTGACCATCAGGACCCTGAATTTCCTGCTGAAGAACCACAGAAGAAGAAAGGAGGAGCGGATGGAGAAATTGAGCCGACTGAAACAGAAAGTGTAAAGTGCTATAAATGGTTGTGTGTGTTTGTCTGTGGTGCCGTGTCTTCTGACAAATGAAGAATTGTGATTTCTCTGCTGTGACATTATTAGTCGAGTAGTAGTGGTTTGTAGTTGCTGAAGTTATCTCAGAATCAGAGGAAATCTGGGCAGCTGGAGTCAGTTCTTCAGGGGCCTCAGGAGGGACATGCTGGTCAGGGTCGGCCGGACTGCATGGCTCAGACCTGGGTGTCAGGTGGATCATCTGACCGGCCTGCTGCTGCTGTGCTGCCGGAGGAGGTTCTGGGTCAAAGACTGTGGGGTCCCCGGCATCATCCACGAACGCCTCCTCACTATAAAGAACAAAACAGTCAAACTCTTTTTTTAAATCACAAATTTCATCAAATTATCACAGATACACCGACACCTTTATATAGCTCAACTCAAATATGCCTATATATATATATATTATTGTAAGATAACTAACTGTAGGAGACGTGAAATTTGATACTTTTTGGTTTTTCTATTTCAATTTTTATATTGATGAGAAAAAGGTGAGTGCTGTTATTTTCAGTCTTTTCTGGGGGTACCATGATTTTTGTCCAGGCCTGTTTCATGAGTTTATTTTTTTAAATAATTCTGTTAAATCACGGTTCAAAGGAAATGTCTGATTTTCATTGGTTCATTTTCGTAGAATTTTTATTTATTATTACTTTTGTCAGATTCAAGTTGTTTCTGTGACCATTGTGGGTTTTTCTTTCATTTACTGAGGGGTACCAACAATTTTGTCCACGTGTGTATGAATTTGTTTAGGTAGTTATAGTATTTTATTACGATGGGTGGTATGGTGGGGTAGTGGTTGGCAGTTACAGTTGAAACCAGAAGTTTACACACGTTCTATAAAAAGACACATAACCTTTTTATCCTCACTGTCTGACATAAAATCAGACTAAACTTTTGGTTTTTCGTACAGTTAGGATTACCAAAGTTATTTCTATTTGCTAAATGCCAGAATAATGAGAGAGAAATTTTTTTTTTTTCAGAGAATTTTTTATTACTTTCTTCAAAGTCACAAGTTTACATACACTAACATTACTATGCCTTCAAACTATTTGGGAAAGCCCAGATGATGATGTCATGGCTTTGGAAGCTTTTGATAGGTTAATTGACAACATTTGAGTTAATTGGAGGAACACCTGTGGATGTATTTTAAGGCACAACTCAAACACTCTGCTTCCTTTTATGACAACATGGGAAAGATATCAGGAAGAGAATTGTGGCCCTCCACAAGTCTGGTTCATCCATGGGTACAATGTCCAGATGCCTGAAGGTTCCACATTAATCTATACAAACAATTATACGCAAGAATAAACACCATGGAAATGTCCAGCCATCATACAGCTCAGGAAAGAGACGGATTCTGTGTCCCAGAGATAAAGCGTTTTGGTGCGACCCCAGAACAAAAGTAAAAGACCTTGTGAAGATGCTGCTGAGGCTGGTATAAGAGTGTCATTATCCACAGTAAAAAGAGTCCTGTACTGACATGGGCTGAAAGGCTACTCAGCGTGGAAGAAGACATTACTCTAAAAGCATCACATAAAAAAAGCCAGATTACAGTTTGCAAATGCACACAGGGACAAAGACCTTAATTTTTGGAGACATGTCCTGTGGTCTGATGAAACTAAAACTGAACTGTTTGGCCATAATGACCATTGTTACATTTGGAGGAAAAGGGGGGAAACTTGCAAGCCTGAGAACACCCTCCGAAATGTGAAGCATGGGGGTGGCAGCATCATGTTGTGGGGGTGTTTTGCTGCAGGAAGGACTGACGCACTTCACAAAATAGGTGGCATCACGAGGAAAGAACATTATGTGGAAATATTGAAGCAACATCTCAAGACATCAGCCAGGAAGGTAAAGTTTGTGTGCAAATGGGTCTTCCAAATGAACAGTGACCCTAGGCATGGTGCCAAATTAGTTACAAAGTGTCTCAAGGACAACATAGTCAATGTTTTGGTGTGGCCATCCCAAAGCCCTGATCTCAATCCCATAGAAAATTTGTGGGCAAAGCTGAAAAGGCGTGTAGAGCAAGACAATTTACAAACTTTACTCCATTACACCAGTTTTGTCAGGAGGAATGGGCCAGAATCCCAGCAAACTATCGTGAGAAGCTTGTGGAAGGATACCAAAAATGTTTGACCCAAGTCAGTTTAAAGGCAATGCTCCCAAATACTAGGGAAATGTATGTAAACTTCTGACTTTGAAGAAAGTAATAAAAAAAAACCTTGAAAGAATTCTCTCTGTCATTCTTCTGGTGTTTTATATATCATTTTGGGAATCCTAACTTACCTAAAGCAGGAAACATTTTGTCACATTTAATGTTAAATAGTGGGAAAAAAAAAGGTTATGTGTCTTGTTATACAGGGAATGTGAACTCCTAGTTTTAACTGTGTGTATAATATTATTATGTGCTCTATCAGTAGGACATATCTAACAGTAGCTCTAAGGCAAATTACCATAACTGTTACTAAAGACATTAACAAAGCCTTGATAGATGTTCTTGCATGTCCCAGACCAATATCTATAAGCCATGGAGTGTTTTGTGGCTCCATATCTGTTGGGTTAAACTTAAAAAAAAAAAAAAAGACTCTCTCCCAGGTAACAGTGTTCTTCAGAAATTCTGTAGTAAAGTGTGCCAATGCACAAGTACAGAAGTGCTGAAGCACACTTGTTACTTTTCCTCTGGCTAAATATAGTAGGACATATCAAACGGTAAAAGCTGTATTGACACACTTAAAATGTCCTCTGAAATGTTCCTAGATTTAGTATTTGGTATTGCCTGATACTCATTTGTTTTTGTCCTAATAAAAATAAACACACACAATTAATATACAAATTATAGACGAGGCTTTACTTACTGCTCTGGAGTGATTTAGTTCAGCATATGTTTGGATTTATGTGTTTAACTACTGTTCGGTTTTTACTTATTGTAAATTAACGCAATTTTAGAGGCAGACGTGAACTGCACTGGAATAGAAGTGGGATCATTAAGGAAGACCAGCTCCCACTCCCAAATCTCGTTCTCGCGTTATTACCTTCAAGGTTTATTGACAAGCTTATTAGCCAGATGGGACCCTTGTAGTAGCCGGGCTGAGCAGAGGTACGACGGTTTCAGGGCTTTCCTGTGTGGATTAAACAACTGTACTCTCCTTATTTTCAAGCCGACACACCAGAGGACACGACACATCCTGTTTTTTAACA
Source organism: Stegastes partitus (assembly GCF_000690725.1). Lineage (NCBI taxonomy): Eukaryota > Metazoa > Chordata > Actinopteri > Pomacentridae > Stegastes > Stegastes partitus. The sequence goes on along the minus strand of NW_007577939.1, from coordinate 526,548 downwards.
ACAACGAGCTTGCAAAAGGTAGGTTTTCAATGTGAATTATGGTCTGAATTCCTGCAGCGCATGATTCATCCTCTGATAATATCATATTTACTAACTGGTGTTACGTGCACATATCACACCGGCAAGAACAGTGGCTGTGCGTCGCTGTGGAGATGTGATTTCTGTCTTTATTTCGTGACAATGGCGAGTCATTCAAGCTTCAGCATTTTATCATGTCACCTAGTCGGATGGTATTTGCTGTGGTGTTGGTTTAGTTTACAGCGACCAGGTGGCGCTGTGTGTCAGACAGTCAACCCAGCTGCATATCACCAGTTCAGCAGGCACACTGACAAGTCTTTATTTTAGCGTAATGAAATCGATAAGCATTGATTTGGAGTGGGGGGAGTCCATTTTCCAGAGAGGACAGGGTGTGGGGTTTCTCTTGCAAAAGACCTTCAGAAGTCGAGGCCCGCCGTCCATCCACGTCTTGTTTTAACCAGAAAATCACATTTGATTCTGAAAAACAATCATTTGTATGTATTTTTTTTTCTCCAAAAAGGTTTGGGTTTTTAAATGTCTTGAGGCCACAGGACACTGCTGTAAGAACTTTTAAACGTTTCTTCGGTTTGTGTTACACCTCAAAAGCTACCTTTTCCAAGAAAACCTGCTGAAAAATGAAACACCATACACCATAAAGACAGATCTACTTTATTACAGATTTTGTTATAAATGGCTCGTTTAGGTCAGGAAAAAATAGACTGAAAATGTAAACAAGTTGAACTAATTTTTACCTAAATTTCCTCCATTGTAAAGTGGAGTTAGAAGCCCCCCAATCATATTTACCCTCCTCACCATTTGATACAGTCAACTTACATTTCAAATCTTTTCTTGGATGATTGTAAACTTCCTTATCTTTAAATTAGTATTGAAATGGTTTTACTGGTCTGAGAAAATCCAAAAACACTGATGTTTGAGGTAGATAATGTAATTTTCTTATAGTACAAAATAGGCCCCTGTGTGAAAAATATACAAAACTTTCTTTACTGTTAAGATGAGTCATGTGGAGGTCTATCCATTAGTTAGACATAAAACAACAAAAAGAAAACTCCCATGGACAACTCTAGCCTTGCTAATGCTAGATTTGTGATAAATGATGTACACTTTTATCTAATAAAGCAGCATAATAGACAACCAGAAGTAGAAATGTGGTATTATCTCTCTAAAATGGTAACCAGTTGAATTTATGTTCAGGTAATACTGTTATTCTATCTTAGCCTGCTGTAGCAGTACCTAGCTAGCATTACTTCTTTCGTACCATTTGCTAAACATCCCAATTTATCTGACATTATTTGTATTTCATTTGTAATTAATTTAAATATCAATGATAGTAAAGTTATAACTTGTCTCCTCTCAATTGTAAAATTATTTGGCAATATTTAAACTGTTTAAAAAGAAAAATATAAAACAGTTTCTATATGTGTTATTTAATATTCATGCTGCAGCATCAAAATTTGAAAATATAGTTAATTCTCTGCAAGTAGCAAGTTTGATTTGCGTAAATTGACTTGTGACATAAGATTCCCTGCAGAGACTTCTTCTACCTGTAGGGGGCATCTTTCGTAGGGTCGTGGGGGGAAGATGCCCCATTCTTAGATATCACATTTAGTTTTATAATACCAAAGCTGTAGTCTGGTATGATTTTATGACCCTCTAAATGTATTCATACTTAAGGATACTTCTTGTCTATATACAATATTGATATTCAAAAAATGTATACTTTAACAGAGAATTGACATTTTTCCTAAACGGGGCGTCTTCCCCCAGTTTATCCTATTATTACTATTAATGTTCACAGCTTAAATGAGTAAATACATTCAGTACATTTTGAACGTTCCACTGATCAGCACCATGGACAGCGCACTGCACTGAAACTAACTGGCTCAACTGGCTTCTGCACAATGAATGCTTCGTTTGTGTTGGCTTCTTGTTTTTGAGGCAACAATAGTCTTTTTCCTCCTTTCATTTACATCTTCACATTCTCAGTGTGACACCACCTCCATCATAGTGCTATAGCAGAATGTAATTGGCCTCTTTACTTTAGCTGAATTAATGACACTTCATACATCTAATATGTGATTCGATCAAGTAGGTAATTAGCATAACTCTGTATAATTGGTGCTATTCCTTCAGAATACAAATTTGGGAAATGATATAACTAGACTACCTCTTATTATGCTGGATATATTATGCAAATGCAGGATCATTACCCTTTTTAACAAGTTATCTACTTGGACAGGACATTTCTGGACATGTAGCTGCCTAACATTTACAAACACATAAAAAGAGTGACAGAGGAAAGGTCAGGAATAAATTTGAGGGGTCACAAGACGATTGCAGTGATTTAGAAGCAAAAGAAAATGTCTTAACTTTAGACTTTGACTCATCACTATGATTGTATGATATGTACAAACAAATTGTGCAAGGAATTCATATTACAATTATTGCATCAGTAGAAATAAACTAACCATAAACTACTTACAGAAAAGCAGAATAATGTTCAAGGAAGCCCCTTATGTAATGTTTGGCTTATATGAATGTAAATATATAAATTAGAATATTGATTAACATTTTAATTAATACATTAGAAAGTACTTTACTGTTTCGTGACACAAAATGTAGGGAGAGTGCTTTTGTTTGTTTGCTCATTTCTTTGTGAAATTAATCTTAAAGGTCTCTTCAGGTGTGTAAGAATCCTTCAAATCAAACATTCCGAGAAGGTAAAAATAGCTTACGAGTTGCACGACTAATCATGTCACCACTTAGACCATAAACTGACATGAGGTGTCACAACGAAATATTTAAAGATTTATTTGTTTTAATTTTTAGGGATGTCACAAACAGAAAACACCAAGGAACCACTGGCATAAATTGACTTAATTTCAAGAGACATTCAAGAGAAAAAGCTGAAACAAAAACAAGCAGGGGAAATCCAGTTTTTGGTTTTGCTTGAGGGGGTACAGCATTACCTCTTCCCAAAAATTAAATGAGTCATGGTCACAAGCAAACTGAAATAAACAAGCCTGAGAATAATGTACTTCAGCCAGCCCCTTACACTGCTGACCAGCCAGCACTGTAGTAGATGGCCAGCCTGTTCCCCATTGGCTCACCCCAAACCAGGAGATACAGATGTGGGTGGTGGCCGAGAAAACGTCACAGTGCCTGTGATTTTCCCTGCTGCTTCCAGCTTTACACGCAGCAATGATGGGAAATGAATCTGCCCTGGCTTTCCTTAAAAGGAAGAGCACAGCACCGTTCAATCAAAAGTCCATTACTTGCTATGGGGCAAGTGTACGTCACGTCCCTCCGAGCTACAACACTGCAGTGGCTGGTGTGAGCGCCAGAAAATATGTTGTCCTGGCTGTGGTTGTCAAATATTGAACAGAAAAACAGAAATGGGGTGTTGTTTTGGTAGAAAACATTTATACAGTATTTCTTGATAATCATGTTTTATAATTGTGTTTAAACCATTGCTTGAGCTTAAGCAGTAGATTCATTTGTCACAACCAAATTAATTAGAGGGAAATTTGATTTATTTTACATATTATTTCCCTTACAGTGTAAAAAAAAAAAAAGAAAAGAAAAACAGACGTGAGAAACTTGTTTGCATCTAAATAACCCTTCAAATATTAATAATTCATGCCAATGAAATTATCTCTCTAATGAAGCCACATTATTCCAGTCTCTTCTGCCGCACCATTTAGATTTATTTTCATAGAGACTATGAATAAAATACTAATATTAGATTAATTGCTTGAATTAGGTAAATCCATAAACAAAATTACAGTTATACATTTTGGGCACTCAAGTTATGCTGGCTGTGTGAATGACTTGTGTTTGCAATTGCACTTCTCATATCTTGTCAATCCCATCAAGCTCACTTATCAGGATTTTGAATTTTGTATTCGAGAAAATATCTGTTTAATATTACTGCTTATTGTTTTTTGTCCTGCACCCTGAGAGAAACAGTTCATTATCCTGAACTACTTCCTCACAATACATTTAATGAGATACAAACGGCTTCCCCTGCAGCCAAAAAGAGAAGGCGTCCAAAAAAACAGCATTAAAAATCATCAACATAATTATGAACACTTCCCCTGCAACAGCTGGTGAACGGCTACACTCAAGGGTATTTGGGAAGTGTAGTTAATCCAATGATAATCTTGAGCATGGTTTACACATATTATCGCTTTAATTGCTACGTGTGCTATGCAATTATACCGTCACCAATTACATGGCTATAGTTTACTAGCCTGTCTAAGCAGTTGGTTCCCTCTAATAGATGCCCTTTATCAACGAATGCGAGTGAAGCCACCAAAACGTAGGCTAATGGATTTTCCATTGACATAATGAATTAATTATATGCTCAGAAGTAGAGTGGTGCGGGATAGTGCTGATCCATGGTATACAGAGTTAGTGGAGAGATTCTAAGATGAAAAGAGATGGAGGACTGAGTGCGATGAAGCCAGTGAAGGTGTGTGTGTGAGGACAGTACATATGTGTGAGCACAACCACACGTGTGTCGATCCATTAGAATGCAGAGTGTGTCCTCCGCCAGTGTGAGTCACCCCCACTCCCCCTTCCCTCCCATCCACCCACCTCACACCACCAGCAGCATCTAACTGCAGTCACTGCCTAATATTACGCCTCTGACTTCACACTGGCCAACTGAGGATTCTGTTTCTACGGCAACATGCTCCAGTCTCCTCCCCCCTTTCGTCTCCAACACCCTCCCTCCAATCTTCTGCCCCCCCTCTTCCCGGCACAGACCATGTGACTTTCAGGAAGGCTTCTCCAACCTCCCCTTTATTGTTATTAACCCTCTCACGACTGGGCCGCTGCCAGAGGCTCTCAGCAGCAGGCTGCCTGGCTGCCTCCTCGCTTCTCAGAGGTTTCAAAGGAAAATCAGACGCAACTCTAATCTCCCTCAAAGATCAAAGCGATGCTTGATCTAAATGGTGGATTAGCATATTTAAGAACATGACAGAATGAGTCAATATGTTTCCTCATTTGTCTGGGACACTTTTTGTAACTATGGACAAGAGACTGGTCCATTGAGCTTAAAGACACTATAATATTCCTTCAATTTGTTTATATGAAAATGACAATAAGTGAATGGAAGAGGTTTATCATGATTAACTCCATGACTCACAATTTCCCCTTAGCTCCATAGCGAGTTTTAACTTCATGCTACTTAGCTGTTTTGTTTCGCTGTTACCATTCTTGATAGCATCATTTTTCATCACAACAATCAGTGGGTTTGTGTTTTGAATACTCTATACACGAGCTGCACAACACTGTAAAAAACTGACATTGGGAAATTTGGTGGTTCTGTAAAAAATATAGGAATCTTCATCCGATGACTTATATAACACCGTTTGAAAAGAATAAACATTCTACACTAATTTGGGTGATTTTGTAGGGGAGTGTTTCTGAATTGAAAATGAATAATAATCTAAAAAAAATTTGAACCTTTCTCATATGGTGTAACACTGGCAAATATGAAATTGTTATTTTGCTTATGGTGGCATTCAGATCTGACTTTGCACTCATCACTCAGAGCTTTGTGGTGCTGATTTAAATGGTTAAACAAATTAGTCATCTTGCCCTCCTGATCTTTGCTCATTTTGCTGTGCACACATGGAACCTGCATCTCAACAAACTCTGTCTCTTTTTAACATAGTTAAAAGAAAACTCGGTGTGTCCAAGAAAACTTAAATCTGAGAAAATTTTGTTCTGTCAGACAGACTTGTCTTGTAGATCAGTCATGAAAAGTAAGAACTGTGTGAGTTTTGTTTCTATATAAAATTATATGTTTGCATTGATTTGAGTGTTATGCATGTTGTAATGTTGATGCTGAAACTGTATATTTTGCAGCTCTAATGTGTACACTGTTTGACCGGCATTAAAAAGCAGACAGATAAAGTTAGCAATTAGCTGGTGAACATAGTGAAGCATTTAGCTGCTTAAGAGCCAGATATTTCACACAGGAGATCATTAAAAACAAAGAACAAAAAAAACAAAACAAAGAGAGTAAAAGTTTTACTAAGATTAATCAGTTAGTCTGATGCATGACTAAAGAAATTCTAATTGTGCTCCATGTCTGCTGGATGTTTTTGCTAACATATTCAACATGTTAACCGTATCCAGCTGTTACAATAACAATGTCACTCATAGTGATCAACCACCAGAGAATTATCACCTAAACTTCAGCTCCCCTAAATTCTAAGCCACTTTATCGTGGGTTTCAGGTCTCTGTTGTGGTTTTCTGGCTGCACCTTCAATGTTTTGTTACACTCTCCCAATAGAATTCAGCAGGTGACTGTTTTAAACTCACTGTATACTATATGCATGGTGTCAAACAGCAGATAGACACAGTTAGTGACTAGCTGGTAAACATAGTGGGGCATTGAAAGAGCTAGATTTTCCCTCCTGAGTTGGTAGAGACAAAAAAAAGAGAGCAAAAAGTGGAGTAAGTATTTGACTTAGATTAATACGTTGGTCAAAATAATGTTGTTTCATGTCTACTGGATGTGTAATTGTATCTTTTATCAGATGGATTTCTTTGTTTTCTTTCTAAGTATGTGGTACTATAATGCAGGCAAGGTCAAATGAGGGAAGCAATGCAACACTCATCCTTGATAGAGATCTGCTTTGCAAAGAGTAGCCTTGGCATCCGGCAGTGATCTCACCTGAACATTGCCTCATCGGCAGAACTGTCTCCTCAGCATCCCGCTGGGAGACATGTTGGTTGTATGGGTGTTTGTTTGCGTGCACATTGCTTGCATCTAAGCACGCGCACGTGTGAATGGATGAACTTTATGAATGAAAAGTCTTCTTCCTGAGCTGCAGACAAGAGGTGAGATCATCTTGTTGAAATGGAGAATCCCCCACCCACAACATCATCCCTCACCCGCCCTCCAATAGGGGTTGGCGCCAATTTAATGAATCCCATCAGTGGACGATATGGATGAAACACACAGCAGTGGCATCCTGATTGATGACAATACTGGCCAATATCAGTTTCCCCCGACAGACAGGAAGACATGGCTCCATAATGCGTATTGACACATAGGCACACAAATGCAGAATCACACTTTTACCTTCCTCCTTTATCAGAAAGCTGAAAGAATATCTGCTATTTTGTTGTTGGTTTTCAGTCAATATTACGATGAAGCAGAGTGCCAATTATGTTTGCTTCTTTTGTTCACGTTCCCTTTAGGAATAGAGTTGAGTGGATTTGATGATTGGCCACCTATTCAGCTGTGTGTGAGTGGAAGTGACAATGAGTAACATGAGGGGCTCTCGATGAGGATCCATAAATAGGCTCTCCAAAGAGCCAGAAGCTGCCCTCCCCCTCATTCTCTAGTCTCCATCCAACCACACACACACTCACACACCTCTACTCTACCACCTTCCCCCTGAGCGGACTGGGACAATCTGTGTCCACTTGGCACTGGGTCTCATACAACATACTGTACACCCCAAGTCAGAGGAATGTGTACGCACATGCACACGCATGACATTCCTCTCGACATTCTCCACTGCAGGCTTCTGTTAATTCCCTCCTACGGATCATGATGCATATTGCCAAACAATGCAGCATTTTACATCAGCTCTTTGGATGGATGCCACAGTGTGTTTGTTGAACAGTCACTCAATTTAATAGCTTGATTTTTGTTATTTTTCTCTTAAAGTCAAAGAATCTGAACTGGATATGTAATGTGACACAAGAAAAGGCAAATACCTCATGCAAAATCTATGGTGCAGTATTTTCAAAGTAAATGGGAGTCCCACTGAATATATTTCTGAGGAGCTGCCACCTTGTAGATTGGAGGTTTTTTGTCTGATAAGGAAGGATACCCTGCGGCATTCATTCTGTGCTTATTTCTGATGGAGTAACCACAACAGAGGCAGAATCTGTTGGTGGACATCACAGGCAGCCGTACTCATCCTTAGAGGCCTGAACATCCCTGAAGAAGAGCCGTCCTACAACTACAAGCTATGATAAATAAATCATGAGGAAAGTTTTAAGAAAAAGATAGAAATAGAAAAGAACATGTGCTTCTCCATTCAGACTGCCTTAAGACAGAGTAAGGAGAGGAATTGGAGATGGGGACGGCATGAAATAGCAAGAATGATGAAGGCAACTGATTTATTTTTTATTTTTTTTACAGCCACACTATTTCTTTTTCATATGATTTAAAACCCTTACATGAAACATTCATATACCACATTTTTTAGGTGTGGTTGTCTGATATAAAGACTAGATAAAGATATAAAGATAATATTCCATTAAATTGTGAAATTAAAATGCAAGCATCTAAGCCACTTTTGAAAATAAGGCAAGTAAATATTTCGAAGTCCCACAAATTATACCTCAGTCTGATAGTGTCCTACTGGGATGGTTTTTTTGTTAGTTTCTTTTTAGAATATGTTAGATTACTTGTGCAAAAACAGGTCCACTGTTTTTTTGCTGTTGCTCTCAAATTCCATTTGTTGATCAAAATGCAGATTTAAAAAAAATAAAATAAAAAAAAACCCAAACACTTGGTCTCAGTCTCCATCTTTACTACAAACTGCCTTATGAACTGTACTCAAGAAAAAGAAAGATTTCTTTTTTTTTTTTGCTTTTGGTAGTCTTATTTTTCTCCTCTTTACATTGAAGCAGAAGGCAGAGAATGACTCAAAAGATGAATAAATCAGTTTTTCCTAATTCTAACTGCACTGGAGGTATGGGTCTCAACCGAATGCCAAGATCTTTTTTCATCATGAATTAATGAAGCACAGTAAACAGGAGAAAGTGGAGGGGTTGGCGGTTGGTTTCCACTGCTTGTGTGTGTGTGTGTGTCTGTCTGTCTGTCTGTCATGGTTTGTCTGTGTAGTAGTTAGGGTTTCCCCCCGCTGTCTACAAGCAGCATGATGAGGTCATCGTTATGGGTTTAAGCCCAACACGGATTTAATCTGGGAGATAAGGGCTTGGATTTGGATTTAGCACTCAAAAAGGGTCATGTAGCGACAACCACTTAGTAAATACAAAGCTCAGACATGGGATCCCCCAGCTGTTTCACAAACTTGTGCTCCTCTGTGCCAAGCCAAATGGTTTGACACTAGTTGAAGATTCTTCACTGTTTACGCTGATTTCATGAACTCCCCGTTGCCCTGCAGAGTTCACCTACTCAACATGCAGGATTTCCTTGACTTGAATGTGTGAGCAATGTGAGCTGAGAGAAAGTGAGTCCCTTTTGTGTTGGATAGAGGATTTCTGTGATTATTTAATGTTAAATTCCCATGAAATGGCTTGACAAACCCCTGAATTACTCAAGTGTGACAAATGTTAAAATTTAATGAATATAAAGTTGCCAACTTTGTCATAAAAAGCAAGAAAAATAAGGTGAGATGTGTTACATCGACTATATTTCATCTGATTTCTCCAGTATTAGTCAGGAAAAGGTCTGAAATAATGCATTTCTGGACATTTTGTAGACTAGTTTTCCTTAATATTCATATGTTGCATCCTGGATGTAGTTTTTAAGACTCATTTCGTAAGTTTCATGTACAACACAATCACAATATCGTTAATGAATTCATTGTAGGATGCCAGGCCTTGGAAAGACCTTGAAGAATAACTTGTAAACAGGAGGCTTTGAAGATGATATCTGGGCAGTGTTGCAGGTATTGGGATCATCAAATTCAAGCAAGATTTGTGTTTTAAAATGACAGTTGTTTAAATGAGTGTGATATTTTATTTCATTCAGGTTAATTAAAGTCGCTGAGGGAAACACATCACGCCTGGGGAAAGTCCCATTTAGGTCCTTCATGCACTGTCCCACTCTGCATCTTAGAGAAATGGGTCAGTAGAGATTGGAGATGATGATAATAATGCAAAAATCCTGCCGTCCTTCCTTCATGTCCCCTCGGTGGCAGACGGAGCTCGCAGATTATGCACCAATTACAGCAGTACAGAGGGCGTTAATAGGGTTTGAAGGGATTTACACAGTGCTGTCCAGTCAAATGCTGCATGCTTTGGGAATGACATCATTTTGATCACCTCACATACCGGCTGAACCTCCTCCTCCCCGTCCTAACTCACACACAAGCCCGTGTACCTGCGGTTGTCCCGTGTCTCACCGGACTCCGCGCGTCACGGCGCATTTCTCCTCCGATAGGCGGACATCCACAGCGCCTCCCTCCCACCAGTCTTTCCCCCCTTCTCATCGCTCGTGTTTACTATAGGTGAGATATGGTCGTATAAATTCCTGAGTGTGCGCAGATTGGGTCCTCAGAGGGGGAATGGAAAAGGAGGAGCAGGAAAACAAGCGAATCAAGGGAGTGTAGCGATAGATGTGTTTACTGTTCAGCGGAATTAACGCAGGAGAGACGCACACTTCCACGGAGCACTGATCGCTGGATGCAGAGAAGGAGGAGGGAGATTGTGGATGCTGGAAAATCCAAAGAAGAGGAATCATTAGCTGGTTGCTGTTAGAATACATCTTAAACCAAAGCGGAATGCAATTAACAGCGATGGACTCCAGCTGTCGGCACTAAGGTAGGAGTCGTTGGATTGACAGTGGTGGTGAAAAACAGCAGGTAGACAAGAGAAAAAGGCAGCCGTTTTTGGCTCAACATTACGCAGCCTGTCGTTTATTTAATCTAATGTAAACTGCCATCGTGTGTTTGACTGTAACTTCGGCGTTGTCAGTGATGCTCCACTGATGCACCGGATCTGGTAACTGCAGGAGGTGCAGGGAGAGGCGATGATGCGCCTCTGATACATCCACGAAGCACTGGCCTGTAACCGAGCGTAGCCTGCTCCTGCAGCTCCCACAGCTGATACCTCGAAATAAATAAAGTGAGAAGCCGAGCAGGACTATTAGGAGACGGGATCAGTCGGATGTGAATGATGTGTACACCAGCTGTGTCTCAGTGGTTGGGTTTCTCTCTGTGCAGAAAATTATAATGAGGATGATTTTTTTTTTCCTGCAGACTTTATGGTTGTGTCTGTATGGTTCATCTATACATGGTTATATGCAGCTAGAGTATATATATGATAGTGGGCTGATAACTCATACACCAGATGCCAGATACATTACTTTAGGTGGCAGAGTCAATCACATAAGGATGGTTGATAAATATCGATACAATTATTGTCATTTCACTCAAATTGACCTTCAAACTGGCAAACGTGCACCTCACTATGGCTGAATGATCTTGAAAACCCAAGTTTAGTGTTCACTCCAAGGAAACACAAGTATGTTTTGTCTCATATACTGTTTAACAGCATGATGATGCTTGTACTGTGAAGGAGTTTGATTTGTATCGTTTTACTGAGTGCGTAAAACCTGTCACCTCTTAGTCTTTCTTGTCGGAGATGGAGGAGAAAGAATGGATCACTTCAAAAGGCTCTGACAAGAAATAATGCATTTTCATTCTCCGCTGAGCGTGCACATACTGCTGTCCTTGGAGAAATGTAGAGCTTTGAAGACGCCTGCAGAATTCTCTCGTTGTTCTGCAGCTGTTGTGTGATCTCATTCATTTTAATACACCCGTGATGTTGCTCGAGTAGGATGTAAATAACCAGCTGTGGCACCATTCGGCCTAGTTTAGTTAATCGTGAATGTGCTCAACCAAAAGTAATGCAATATTACATGTTACATTCTGAAACATGCAAGGAAATGACTTAATTTAGGTACTCTTAAATATTGTGGCACCGAAGGATATTTAGTCTAAGGGGGGTCCTCACATCATTTGCTGCACTTAATCAAAGCTAGTGCTGACGTGAGGTTTTCTCAGATTTATGGTCCAGACAGGATGCTCTTTTGTCCCTCATCCACGCATCCTGACTCATGGCTCACATTCTTATATTTAATACTTTGAGACATGCATCATAACCCATCAGGTATTGTCACTGCTTTAACCAGCATGAAGAATGATAACTCTTATCTTCACCTGTATCTGTCAGCTTAAAAAATAGATTTGTTCTGTGTTGTGACAAATGTCTCATGTTATGGATTGTGTGAAATCTTGTGCAGTGATAATTATCTTGAAGGCTGATGAGGAATTACATCATTTTTATTTGGCCTGTTCTCATAAAGTCTGCTTTAAAACAGGAATCCATGTGGTTTTATTCCCGTAAGAATAGAAAATAGGTAGAAAATATAGACTTCTGTGATGCTGGGGGTATGCCTTGTCTTCCTGCATTCAGAGCTGCTTGGGTTAGACTTGAGTCTTTTGGGGTACAAAGCAGTAACTTCAAGTTTCTCTGCCACTTATGATATTTATATGTAGGTTATTACTGATAATAGTCCTAAACACTCGCCAACAAGCTCATTATTAGTTTATGCAACCTTTAACTTTCATTTCTCTGTTTGGTCTCATCCAGACTCCTAGTTCTCCAGTCTTTCTGATGACCGCAGCCCCTCATGGCGCTCATCCATGAACCTCGTGCCCCTTCACCCTCTCTCTCCGGCTTCAACACACCACTCTCCGATCCCCCGTCCTTTCGCCGCCTCGATGCCGAAACGCCCTGCACCCCAGAAATGGACCTGACCCCAACCCAGTGCGTCCTTCGCAACGTCCTCTCCATAGACACGGGAGGTGCAGTGGAGCCGGGGGGCGGAGGAGGAGGAGGCGAGGGGCAGACTGCCGGACACAACCAGACGCCCGGCGAGGAACAACAGGAGCATTTTGCCAACAGCGTCCTGAAGCTCCACGAGCACGATGGGAATCCTGGACGGACGGAAGGAGAGGGGCAGGAAGCGGACGGCAGCGTAGTCAGGAGCCAGGCGGATGACGCCAGGTTACAGTGCCAGTCCACAGGAGGGGGAGGAGGGTTTCTCGAGGGGTTGTTTGGGTGTCTGCGGCCTGTCTGGACTATGATTGGAAAAGCTTATTCCACAGAGCACAAGCACGACCTGGACGGTAAGTCTAGCAGCCACACTCATTTAAGTATCAAGTGCACAGACGAACACATCTATATAGACACTGCATTCAATGGTTGCTTTTATTTTTCCAATAAAAAGCAACCACTAGCTGCCATTTAATTCCAGCGTGAAGCTTTGATATGTTAATTAAATGATCTTATCCCCCACTTTAATTACATTAAACAGTTGGGAGAAAAATGACTTCCACAAAGGCCTCGTTGTAAACAAACACTTTCCTTGACATGAACGAGCTGCAGCCAGAGAAGGAGACTCTATCAAAGCTGCAGAGGGCTTATGTTCCCCTGATACCCCCCCCCCACTCACACATACACACACACACGCACACACACACACACACACACACACACACTCACCATCCATGCGCCTGCTTGTGCCCACCTCCCACTACCACCCCCCCAATGAAACTAGCTCCCTGTGACGCTGTGTTGTTTATGTCTGCAGCCACTACAATAGCGCAGGGCTCCCCTGAGACTCCTCTGCCAAATCTGCTTCATGAATTATGCATGGCCACGCTCTGACCCTGTGCCTCTCATCTCTATTAACGCAAACCTGACACACACGCACACATATGTGAGTGTGCACCCAGAGGATGAAGACACACATCCACATATAGAAACACTTAATATCTTGCACTGACACGAACACATAAAATCAGATAGATGCCAGATACAAACTTGATAAAATAAATACAGCATCAGACATCAGGCTTGAAGGTGGCAGTTTCATACCTCTCCTGGTCTTTACTGCCTTCTGATATTTTATCACCCGTTTGACTTCCACATCTCCCCTCTACTCCCCTCCTCCTCCTCCTCCTTCCATCCCTCATTGTCTCCCTTCCTCTCCTTTTCATCCTGTGCTGTTATCACTCCCAGCCCATCTGCACCTCACTGCTCCCCTCCTCTATGCGCCATCACAGGGAGTCACACACACACTGATGAGAGCAAAACGGATATTATGAAAGTGAAATAAATAGGGCTTTTGCAACAGAGTGCCAGCCTTCCATTCAACAATGCCCTATTCTTAAGCTTTGACTAGAAGGAACAATGTACCTCAATAGAAAAGAGAAAAAAAATTGCTGGTCCTTCATTGATTCTGAAGGACTGTGGGATGTCTGGTGCTGTGCTAAATTTCCTCAGTTTTTTCAAATCAAATAAAGCAGACATGGTGGCATATCAGATGTGGCCTTTATGTCTTTATTGTGGAAAATTTGAGGGGCTCATTAGAGACAGAGCTCCTCAATCAATCACTGGAGAGCATTAATCATTCATATCATCCTTATTAATATGATAAATGTGTCTGACTCTTCTCTGCTCGGATTGAGAACAGCAGCAGAGTGTGCTGTATATTTTCTCTGTATTAACAGTCTGTCTTCAGCCACATGGACCCCTGCTGACCCGTGGGGAATCCCCCTCCCATCTCTTCTCGTTACACGCACACAGTAACCACCACCAATACTACCCCTCCACGTCCTCTATTCACCGTACATCCACATTAGGCTCTCAAAATCCCCTCCCTCTTCCAACCCCCTTCCTGAGCGTCGGACCCCTGTTTTGCGTCAGCCCCACAATGGCACTAAGCAGGATTTAGGAGGCTGAGGGAGAATTACCCACAGGAGATTAGAGCTCCCTGTCTGTCTGCCTGCACACCTCAGTCTTAGGTTGAGGTGAGGTTCAACTGCAAAACAAGATATCAACAAGGGTTTTGTGTTGAGACTTTCAGGAGGTTTTACTGCCACGGGGTTAACCTTTCGTTGCTTTATGATACCACCAGTGGTGATACTGGACCCTTCCCAGCTACTAGCTTTAGTTTTACATATAGGCGTGGTGGTATTTTGTGGCGTTTTCTGCTTAGTTTTCTATTTTAAGATAGTCTTTAACCTCAAAAGTCATTACGAGATTCAGGTACAACAGTGCTTTGAGCAAAATCACTGTGCTAATGTTTACCAGATATCCTATTCACTGTGTTTATCATCCTAGAAAGCCTCATAACAACTGTGCTACTCAAGAAGATGCTGAGGCTGATAGAAATGCCATTCGTATTGCTGGTTTGTGGTCATAAGCCAAAAACTCAAGAGATCACCAAAGTCCTTCCTGTTCATCCCATGGGGACCATTAATATCTTTCCAGATCTAATAACAACTCAGTCAGTAATTGTTTAGATATTTAAGTCTGGATCAAATTGACAAATTGACTGATTTGCTCTCCATAGAACCCCCCTGCTAATTCAAACGAAAGACTAAATGAAATAGACTTACTGTGAAAAGAGCATAAGGGGCCTGTTCTGTTGCACATTGGAGATCTGTCAGCCAACAGTAGGTGTTTTGTTTCACCAGCTGTTCTTCAAACATGATTTTGCAGCATATTTAATCCTCAAGTTGTAAACTGATCTGTAGAGTATAGTGCAAATATTCCTCTTTTATGTATCCACAATTGGCATGTTACTACACAGATAAACTTACCAAGCGATTTGCCTTCATGCTTTTCTCCCTACAGAGGCGTGGGAGGTCCCATTTGAGGAGATATCGGACCTGCAGTGGGTGGGCAGCGGAGCTCAGGGCGCTGTCTTCCTCGGCAGACTGCACGGGCAAGAAGTAGCCGTGAAGAAAGTGCGTAACATCAAAGAGACAGATATCAAGCACCTGCGGAAGCTCAAACACCCCAACATCATCACCTTCAAGTGAGCAGAAAGGATCAGTTTGCTTACTGAATAATAAGAATGCTGAGGATGTCTCTAATATTAAATGTATGGTATGAATAATTTCCAATAGGAAAGTGTGTTTTTGAATCTTTGCCATATGAGTGAAAGCCTTATACGTTCTATGAGGGAGCTTGGCAGGAACTAAGATCCTTGAGTGGAACAAGTTGGCATTTATTTTCTGATAGATTTTGATTAAGATGCGTAAAGATGGTTGTAACATTTTCCAAACTCATGTAGGACCTTCAAATGACATTGTAACAAAAGCAAAACTATTTTAGTTCCAAGTTTTCATTAAAGGCATTGTAACAACACTTAACATATTCTCCATACTTCTTTACTCTTTCAGAGGTATATGTACCCAGGCTCCATGCTACTGCATCATCATGGAGTACTGTGCCCAAGGACAGCTGTATGAGGTGCTGAGAGCAGGCCGGAAGATCACTCCTTCCCTCCTCATGGACTGGGCCATGGGTATTGCTGGAGGGATGAACTATCTCCACCTCCACAAGATCATCCACAGAGACCTCAAGTCACCCAAGTGAGTTTTGCAGAATTGGTTAATATTCTCTGTTTAATTACAGCTCTGTGATTCAAATGTAAAGGGTAATGTCAGAGTAAAAAGGTCAATACAGCGTTACAGTACATACGTGCAGCATAGGTGGTTCTGAGCCACAAGAACCAGCTGCGTTGACATACGAAATATAAACACAGTGAAGAGACAAATCTCACATCATGTGAATTTGTTATTTACACATAATTTGCAGTGCCTTGTAAAAACTGTATAGGCTGCACTTGTTATGCCACAGTATTCTGGAAATGCTGCTTTAGAAACATATGAGTTGCCAAATGTTAAAACTATAATGAATGGGCTAATTTTTTAAATTCCCAGGCTTTAGCGGGTCATGACACTAGTCACATTTTAACAAAGCTTAAAGTGCTAATGCGTCATGTTACTGACTAACCAATTAAACCCTCTACAGCTTAATTAAAGGAGAAGTCAGCATTTCTAATCAAATATGTTTCCATTTTGTGTGGTGCATTGACAGAAAAAAAATCAGGATTTTTTGAGCAGTCTTGCCTGTCTGAACAAAGTGGCTAGGACTGATTCTGCACATCATGTCCTTTGTATGTTCAAGATCATGCACGTTGTTCTCTAAACATGAGAAAACAAGGGGAAGCGGGGATGGAGGGGAATCACAGACTTCCATTAATTTTGCCATTTTAAAACTCACAGCAGATAGATATAAACTTGACAAACCTAACGTTTCGTTGCAGCATGCTGATCACCTATGATGACGCAGTGAAGATCTCTGATTTCGGCACATCCAAGGAGCTCAGTGACAAGAGCACCAAGATGTCCTTTGCAGGGACTGTAGCCTGGATGGCTCCCGAGGTCATACGCAATGAACCCGTCTCAGAGAAAGTGGATATATGGTAGGTGTCATAATCCTTTCTTAAACTGTCCTCTTGCACTGGTGAACTTCGGAAATTTTCCCTCATGATTTGTTTTATCTGTCACTGAATCCACACAGAATCTCATTAGTGGCAGTCTACGACAGTACTACAGTACAGAGCGAAGGATCGTGTTCCCAGAAAATCTATTCAGTATTATGTACAATATCTCATTACATGAAATTCTATAGGGTCTCTGCCATGTCTGATGGGTTGCCCTATGTTGAGCCCCCCCCCCCCCACTACATTCTGTGCCTCTCTCTTTCTTCTATGCTACATCCCTCCATCAGTCTTGCTCTCCGTCCTGAAAGGAACGCTGGTTAATTTAATAATTGATTTGCCAGATGCTGCAGTGCTCAGGAGAGGCTGGAATAACCTTCCAAGCCTACGGACAGTTTGGCCCAGAGCCAGTGGTGCATTAGCAGAGAAGTGAAAATAAGATTAAAAAGCTTTTGATGTAGAAAGAAAGCAAAGCTTGGGTTTGTACTATACTGCTTTGTTTAAATTTATGTAAATCATTTGATAGTATTCCATACCACAAAAAAAACAACAAAAAAAAACAACCCAAAGCATTGGAGTAGTAGTATTCAAATTTGTTTCTTACCGACATATATGACATACATCTTGCTTTCTTTTGTTGGAACTATATTGAAATACACAGGTTTCTATGACATTAGTAAAATTTGGACATTTTGTAATTTTAGTGGATTTTAATTTGCTGTTTTCTTATTCAATTCAATTCAATTCAATTTTATTTGTATAGCGCATATTTACAACAACAAGTCATCTCATAGCGCTTCACAAAGGCAGAAACAGAAACACCCAACAATCCAAAACATCTGGATTCCCTATAAGCTTCAGCAGTCCCAAAGCAGTCCACAACAGTGGGAAGGAACCGAAAACCCCCACAGGGGGAAAAAAAACCTCCGACAGAACCAGGCTCAGGGAGGGACGGCCATCTGCCTCGACCGGTTGGGTGGATGTAGGATGAATTATACAATGTAGTTTACAGTTAAACAGGTTATTAGAATATGAAAATCTCCAGAAAAATGTGGAGTGTTGTTAAATCATTTTATAAATCTTGAGTTGTGTTACTAAATTATATGCTGTATCGAAACCCATTAATTGAAATCTGTCTCTTCTTTAGAAGAAAACTTTAAGCCAAGGGAAAATATGTGTAGTTGCTTGAACTCAAGTCCTTTTTTCTTATATGTGAATATCACGAATCATAAGGACACAGGCACTCTAAAAATACACATGTAAAGATAACATACCCTCAGTGCTACATATGATGTTATTGACACCTTGGATACTGTACATGGTCACCATGGCAACACAAGGAGTCAAGAGCAACAGACTTTTCTTAGTTACCTTCCCCAGGAGCCTGCTGTCTTGTTGGTATACATAGCAGATGAAGCCCACCAATGAAACACTGATCTATGCTGGAATAAAATCAGAATACTTTTTCACAACCTGCTGTGTTTTGTAGAGTTGTGCGTTATTGATCAGGACAAAGTGACCAAATGTCAGTAATATTAGTGAAACATACAATGTTAGTAAAACTTCCAGCAAATGCACTTAAAAGTGTAGGTTATTCGTGCTTTTACCAGAAAATTATTAATTTTTTTCATATCCAGCTGATTAAATAAACTTGAAAATGCTTCGGCTAAGCTACCAAAGACTCCTCATATGACATTAGCATAATAACTTCTTCTTCTTCTTTTTTTTTTTTTTTACAAAAAAGTACCCATTAGATGTAACAGATGCAGCAATTTCAAAAAGCCAGATTTCTTTGCCGAAAGGTAAAAGTGTGGCATTTCAGTTGTGCTGCCATTCATCTGGCCACTTCTTATTTTTATCTGTGTCTGAAAGAAAATGTGCCACATTTCTCCGCAGGTCTTTTGGTGTTGTGCTGTGGGAGATGTTGACAGGAGAGGTGCCCTACAAGGATGTGGACTCCTCTGCTATTATCTGGGGAGTCGGCAACAACAGTCTGCAGCTGCCTGTACCTGATAGCTGTCCAGACAGCTTCAAACTGCTCCTGAGGCAATGCTGGTGAGCAGGCGGGAGGGGAGAAGGAAATAACAGGAATCTTTTAAAGAATATGGTGAAGTTAAATGCTTTAAGAATGGAGAGATGGTAAAAGTTATCCATGGAAAGGGAGGAGAAAATAGAAAACCAGATATTTAAAGAAAAAAAAAGGGAGCTAAGAAAAACATTTATTTAATCTCTTTACAGGAACTGCAAACCCAGAAACAGACCCTCATTTCGACAGATCCTCCTGCATCTGGACATCGCCTCTGCAGATATATTATCTACCCCACAAGAAACTTACTTTCAGTCTCAGGTGAGGTTCCTTTATCATTCTGAACAGATCAAATGGGTGGTCTATCTCAGTGTTTTTCTGCAGACAGTGAGCTGCAGAGGAGGAAATATAACAAATAATAATATAACAAAAAATGTACTGCAATCACAGTAACTTTGGAAGATACTCATCTGATCAATCTCGGACTTCTGATGCATCATTTTAGCTTCACCTGAATACAACAAAGACTGCTCAGATGATTAATTATTTTAAGAAGGCACGTCTTGAACAAGAAGAACCAATAACCTCCTGAATGTACATATGGGTATTTCAGTATTGTTTTAAGATGTGTCTTAAAACATGTGAAGCCAGCCACGGGGATGACCCTAATTTAATTTGACATTATTTAGCAGTGTCAATTTAGATGTTACAGAGGAGATAGGAAAAAATGAAAGTAAAGTCACAAAAACACTGTTTATATGTAATTGTAGGATAATATAAGTAAGAGCCGTCATTTCTCAACTTACTGTCTCCCTTGTCAAATGAACAAATAGATGAACACTGGATGAAATACACATAACACATAGCTTTGTATGTCTCTCAGCAGCAACAGCCAGCATCACTAATAGTCAAGCCACTTCCATTTGTTTCCAGCCTGCTGCAGTAACTACTAGCAGTGCAGAGTGTGCAGCTGCACTGAGGTCCAGGCCTCTGGGGAGCTCACTAATAATAACTGTCCTTTCAATCACAACATATTGTTGTTGGTGCCTCAGTCTTTGTTCGTTGTGACATGTGAGTGCTGATTTGTGGTCAAAGAAAAAGAACCTTTCTCTACCTCCATTACATGAAAAGTGTGACTGAGAAGGAGGCTGTGCGTCTACCTGTGGCTGGCTGGGGGATGGAAGAACATGACAAATGTGTCAGACTTCCACAAGCAGCCAAGCAGATGAAGGTCAGGAAATTTAGAAAAGTAGTAATTGAGTGGAAGATGTGTCTCTGCTCAGCCATGCAGGACCATAAATCCATTTACAACTCAAGCATATATAATCATGAGACACACTTGTGCACACAAACACACAAAATAAATAGGATTTTATTTCATTTTAGCAGCAGTGCTCCCCCCCTCCAGTTCTGTCTCATGATGCAAACTGTAAACCTCTTTCCCTCTTTCCATTTATCCTTGATCCTTTACCCCCCCCCCGCAACCCTCCCCACCTTCTCTCCTCTCTGCCCCATAATGGATTTTTCTTGTGACGTTAGAAAGAAGTATTTGCTGCTGGAGTGTATTGATTGCTTTAATGGTAGGGAGCAGAGACCAAAGAGAGAGGAGAAAGAGGGGACTGGAGACACAGAAGAGTGTGCACAGAGTCCATTAGCTTAATAAGAAGAGCGTCTCTCATGCCCAGATAGATAGATATACACACAAGAGTCACATACACATGCATGTGCATGCACACTCTCATAAATCTGCCTTCCTTTGTCCTTTCATATGACAGGTATCAGATAACAGCTGCCATGCTCTTCTGTGTACGAGAAAATGCCCACGCTGCGTTTTTTAAATTTATTTATTTATGTATGTATTTATTTATTTATTCATTCGTGTTCATGTCATGTCAGTTCATGTTTAGTTTTTCTCTGTGTGTATTGATTATCATCTGACAGCTTAATAGGTTTTGTTTAAATGATAGAAAAAAGCCTTAGTTGCTCAGCAAATAGAGAGCTTCTTATTAAACGATTAAGGTGCAATGAACTCTCAGTACTGATATCATTGGATTGTAATATTAGGCAAATGAGCTTGAGTCTTACTTAATTATCTCAGTGGTACACACAGGAATGGCTGCATTTTCCAGGTGTACAAATTAGATTAACACAAGGGCTTAGAAAATGTGACTGGAAAAAGCTGCTGAAATATTACATTCAGAATATTTGGTGAAGCAGGTTCCTGTTTGGTGTCCTGTTGTATCTCCGCAGATATGACGGTCCCCAAATGATCTATTTTTTTTGGTGTTGTCTTTTAGAATAGGCTGCCAGTTTCTCAATCACTCTGGTGATCATACCGACTCTGCAGACAGCTTTTGCTATTTTTTAGTGATACACATGCGTATGCATTCCATAAGTAGTTGTAGCTATAGTTACATTTTCTAAAATATGTTTTATATGTTTATTGTTTTAGAAACTGTGCAAATTATTCTGCATTATGGCTTGAGATAATGCAGTGGTAATAGTAATATTATAATAAAAAAGAGGAAACCATTTGCATTTTAAAACTATATGAACCCTTTTTAAGACCAAGACATTTTCATCTTTAAAATTGTGAGATGAGCACAAGTTGTATTGTTGTACAATTGTTCTGATGGATGAGTTTTCTGTGTGCTGCCAGGCGGAATGGAGAGACGAGGTGAGGCACCACTTTGAGAAGATCAAGTCTGAGGGGACGTGTCTTCATAGGCTGGATGAGGAACTGATCAAACGACGCAGAGAAGAACTCAGGTTAGATATACAGAAAATAAACTCCAACATCAAATACCCACAATTTATACTAGACTAAATTTAATGCAAGATAGTTATATGGGCACAAAAAAAATTTAAAATGAATTGCATTTAAAAAATAATTTAGAATATGATAAAATAAGTGTCTCCTTGCACAGGGGAATCATTGTACAGCATAATGGCAGGGTGCAGCAGGGCTTTCTGTAGCTGTCCTTACTACAGCGAAGCTGAACTATTATTTATCTACAGTTGGTATGGTAGATAAATAATTCTTTTCAATTATAGCTGAATTTCTTCTACAATCCGTGATAATATCATGATAGCAGTTGAAGTAGAGAAATGTATCTGCATATTTACATCCTTCCTCTCCACACAGACATGCGCTGGACATCCGGGAGCACTATGAGAGGAAACTGGAGAGAGCCAACAATCTCTACATGGAACTCAATGCCATCATGCTACAGCTGGAGATCAAAGAGAAAGAGTTGCTTAAGTATGAAAATGGATTTTTAAATTTTTTTTTTGACATTCTATTGTAAATTAGCAGATGATAAAGTTTGAAACACAATATAGTGCCATAGGAGACCTCGGTTACTATATTGTGCTCATGTCAAAATTAGTCCCACTGTAAAATCAGCAAAGTAAAGCTTTAGCTTCTCAGTTGTCCTGAGCTAATAGGTTTTTATCCATCAACACTGGTTAAGTAGTGTATTTGTAATGAAAGAGCATGGAAAGGTTCATCTGAAATGTGAAGTGAATGGCCATTACATGTAGTCATACAGGGCTATTGCATGTAACAAAGTGCTCTCTTATGCCATGCTGAGAATCAATTGACAGCCATTAAACGAGTATCGGCTTTGTGTTTAAACATCAGGAGGGAGCAGTCGCTGGACAAGAAGTACCCAGGCTGTTTCAAGCATCACAGCTCCAGACAGTCAGCCTCTTCCAACTCGATGGAGAAACTCATGAAGAAACGCAACGTACCTCAGAAACTTTCCTCACACAGCAAGAGGTGAGAGGGCAAGGAAGAAGTTATTCACATTTACAGCATTTATATGTGGATGGACAGTTGACTCCACCTGCAGATTAATTGTACACCACACAGAGTAGCCTACAAGAAACTGAGCTGGTTTCAAGGTCAACTCAAGTTGTCAGACAACATTAACTTAAATATGATTCTGTACCATGTCCAGTGTGTGTCATAGGTGTCCCCAAAGTTTGATTGTGACATGATTCTCTCCTGCTGTCTTGAGCTGTATCATCACATTGTGTGATCAGCTTTCCAGGCTTTTGTTCCTGTACAAGCTTTGTTTTCAGTGCATCACATACAGTTCACACAGAACATCCTCATCAAAGCTTCTTTTCATACTTCACATACTGAACATCAGTCATAAGATCTACCTGACCCATATGGCCTTTTCTTATATGCATTTGTCATCAGTCTGCTTTAATAATGTGGTTTTCATGCTCCTAAATAATTGCCATCATTATATTTAACTTTTATGCTTGAATATTTTAGCATATTGTAATACATGTATGTAATACATAGAGAAAATGGCCCGCTTGGAAATGTTCCCTAATTATAATTTCTGACAATGTGCATTCCGATGTCATCGACCTCCACTGTTGTGCAGAAACAATCAGAGAAACAGCACTGAGACACTATTGCACTAGGAGACATGTCTCTTCTTCACATGTAAGGGAAGGGTAGTTCAGCTTAAATCTGTTCCTGCTGCTGTAAGTAATCAATAAATGAAACCTACAGCTTAAACAAATACTCCAGTTACTCTTGTTTGAGTACAAATCGCATTTCCCAGCTACAGAAGTAGATTATTTATCTTTTAAAAGAAAAAAGAAAAAAAAGACAGTAAGAAACCTGGACCAGTACCAAAATACAGAATATCAATACTCCACTACTGTAGCTTTTATGGTGAAGAAATTTAAGTGATAAATTATTAAGTTATCAAACAATTAATGCATGTCAAACAATTTAAAAAATATATATTATTCTTAAGTCTGTCTCTTACCCTCCCAGGCCAGACTTACTAAAGTCAGAGGTCATCCTCCCTAAGCTGGACTCATCTGTGACCCAGGTCACAATTCCCAACAAGGGCTCAACCTCCCCTGGCCGCTCACGCCGAGGAAAACCTCGCTACAGGAAGGCTGGCAAAGGCAGCAGTGGGGACCTGGCTCAGCTGAAAGCCACTCTGTCTTCATCTTTAGCAATGGTCAATGCCACCTCATCCGTCCCCAGCAGCAAACACCATCTAGACCCCAGTGCAGCCCTCAGGGGCCTGCAGCATGACCTGCTGCTCAAGAAAATGTCCTCGTCCAGCCCCGACCTCATTTCAACCACCCTGGAGGCTGAAGGCCGGAGGAAGGGGCAGTTGAGGCAGGGACTCGACAGAGCGGGCAGTCAGAGCGCCTCAGCTGGGCTGGGAGAGAGCAGAAGGACTGGAGGGCCAGATGAGGGGCCCGACGTGGGCGTAGGGGCTGATGACCTAGCAGAAACACCTCCACGCAGCGACACACCCAGTGAAGACGCAGCATCTATTCCGTTCTCTAGCAGTCCTGACTCACCGTGTGGCAGAGGAGCAGCAGCAGGAAGGGCGTCTGTTCTCGGGAACCCTCGTGTCCCCCACGAGGGCGAGGAGAAGGAGGACGGGGCAGTGATCACTCGCTCACCCAGGAGTCAACGCCTCACACCTGCAGCACTGCTCTACAGGGCAGCAGTCACCCGCAGTCAGGTGAGGCGCCAACAGCGCTCACTGTTCTCATGTGACCCAGTTTCACAAAATCACTTTGACTTTAAAGTTAAAAGGGAGCAAAGATTAATTAGCAGGGAGATGCTTTGGGGAAATCAAGCCACTTTGATTTCATTTGTTGCTACATTTGATAACAAGTGGGTTCAAATTCACAAATCGACACCAGTACAAACAAGATCCAAAATGTTTCCAGATAATGATATCGTTGTTTTACTGATCAAGTCCAGAAGTCAAAACCTCTTGGTCTTTAACCTGCTGAATATTAACACCTTCCCCCTATGAGGTAAAAGTGACTTTTACAGATGCCATGCTCAGTGTTCCCAGTGGTAAATATGTGTATGTAGCAAAGGACGTTCCAAAACTTCAAACTTCTGAATCTCAGGAATCTTGGCAGGTATAAGTCAAACTATTATACGCTGAAACATAACTACTTTTAATTTCTTCCACAGAGACGTGGAGTGTCGTCAGAAGAAGAGGAAGGAGAAGTGGACAGTGAAGTGGAGCTGCCAAGGAGACGGTAAGAATTAAATAAATCAAATGTTTTCATTTAAAAGTTTTTTTAGCATAATAATATTCAACATCATGTTGTTAAATGCGGAAAGACACATCGTAAGTGAACTAAGCAGTTAATGCCATGGCTGAGCATTCCCACTTTGACACTGTAGCGTACCAATGTCATTCTCAAAAAGACAGATTTAGACCTTCAGGGTTTCGTACGTAACAAACCTAAAGAATCAACCTTTTCCACTTGCAGGATGGGACTTTGTGTTACATTTTGCTTCTTCAGAATCAGGTCAAAGGTGTCTAGCGCAAGTCCTACAATATGACAGCTTACCATTTAATAGTGTAGATTAATATTACAGTGTTTGAGGTGAGATGGTTTGCTCAAGCAGCAATAAGTGGAGGGAGGTGGAAGGAGAAAGAGGCAGGAACTTCATAGATCTTCAAATTCTACAGGAACCAACAATGTAAAGTTATGTCTCAGCCATTTTAATTCTTGAGGGGATTATTTTCACTGAAAACACTACTAAATATGCAACTTTAACACTCAGAGACAGGCTTTTAGGGGTTTAAAAGGCACTTTTACACTAATTGTATTTACAATTTCACTTCCACATCCACACAAGACCGTTAAATGCTGATCTGCCCAACACAAATCCAGAATTATATTTTAAAGTCCACACACAACCAGTTTATCTGATTCAGCCTCTGGATTGTGTGGGCGCACATACACTGACATGTCTTCCACTTTCCTCTCTCACCTCATGCATTCCTCAGGACAGCTGCATCCATTTTCAGCCTGAGCAGAGAGTTAATCAGGCACAATAACTTAAAAAACACCTGCACTGCATCTTCATTCCTTATTAATGACAACACAAGAAATCAGCATTCTTCAAAGTTTTATTCTAAGAGTCAGGGTTGAGTAGCAACGGATTACATGTAGTCTCCATTACATATTCCAAATATAAAAAAAGTAAGTAACTATAATGCATTTGAGACAATGTGCAATTACATTATAGTTACATGGTAAAGAATTAATTGATTACATTTTTATTTTTTTCTTTGAAGTATAGTTGAAAAATTGAGAAACAATGAACCCATGAAAAGTGTGTTTGACACAGTTTCTTTGACAAGTGCTCCACTTTGTGACGGGTAAAAAAAACAATGATGTTGAGTCCTGATTGAAGCACCAGCAGTTTGTCCCAAATTGCCTTCCAACCTTGTCAATACCACCTTTGATTAAAAAACAGTAACAACAAAAACTTAGACTAAAGAAACAACACTGAACATTGTAGAATACACACTGTACACCACTTGGACCAACTGTAAATGCTGAATACGTGTAATGCATTTATTTTTGCATTAGAAATGTTTTGAGGTGTTTAAAGAGAGAGAAAAAAAAGATTATATGTGAAACTCAAACTCAAAATCTTTTGATGTTACATACATTTCCTTAGTGTCATATTTTCAATATTTGATTTTATTCTGAAGTATTCAGATTAGATTGCTGTGCCTCAGTGTCCATGTCATGTTTCAGCCTTCTTTTTCCACACGTTATTTTTAGTGTCTTACTTATAAAATCTCATGAATACACCTACT
This sequence comes from Stegastes partitus, assembly GCF_000690725.1. NCBI lineage: Eukaryota > Metazoa > Chordata > Actinopteri > Pomacentridae > Stegastes > Stegastes partitus. Next base: position 499,759 of record NW_007577939.1, on the reverse strand, counting down.
CTCTCCTATTCTACGCACAATCAGGCGACCTGTGAGCATCACCAAATGCCAGTCCCTGTCGACCTTTAGCTCAGAGAATTTATCTGTCTCGGACGGTGAGGAGGGAAATACTACTGACCACTCCCACAGCGGCACACCTGACGTGGTCAGCACCAACACCGATGAGCGTCTGGACGACAAGAGCGATGACCTGCTGTCTCAGGGCTCAGAGATTCCTGCCGACCCGTCTGACCCAACCCAACTAGGCTCTGATGGGCTGTCTGAAAAGGAAGCTATTCTGCAACAAGTCAAAACGCAGCTCGCTTCAAATGACCATAATTATGAGGTAGGCAACAAATAAACAGTGGATGCATAAATATAAATATGCTGCATAAATATATAGTGTAGAGACGTGCCACTATCGCTAACAATACAATCAAATATCTACTTCTGTTTGATTCTAAGATACATGACATGGCAAGCAAATAGTACATATGCCATTCAATAAGCTGTTCTCTAACTCTGGTAATTCATGCTTTTCCTCAAAACCAGGGCCTGTATGATGACTCGGACTGTGACAGTGCAGAGCTGGATCATTCATGCAGTGCAGAGCCCAGCCAACCTCCAACCAGCTGGTGAAAACCTTACAACTGAACCCACTCAAACACCCACAGATCTGGCCTTTCAATACCTCTTTCACTTTTACAGACCTTAGAAAACCCCAAGTCATGATCAGGGACACTGCGGAGAGGCAGGAAATAAAGACCAATGTTTTCAAAAACCTGATTTCCTGGGAAGACAGAAAATCCCATTTATTTTCAGACAAATACATCACAGGGATGTGAAACTGAATTGTGGCACTCGCTGAGCTGACAGAGCCACGGCCCCCTGTGTGTTCTCTCCATAGCAAGATCAGCTTTGCAAAAACACATCGAAAGACACCTCAGCAACAGAGCCTCAGTCATAGAGGCCAAAAACCAGACTGTCCAGTAACATTTCTCATCACCATCCACATTCATTTCTTAATTTTTATCTCCATCATGAAAGTATGTGTTATGTTATTTCATATGGTGTCATATGAAAACATGAACTTCCTTCAGGGCTTCTGTAACATTTGAAAGTTTTAACTGTCTGGAACAGCCACTGATGTTGCTCCTTGCACTTAATTTATAAAATGTACCGATTTCCCCGTAGTTGTTGTGTCATAATACATTTCCTGTCAAAACGTTATGCACTATTTAATTTATTATTATTTTACAATGAATTCATTTTTAAAACAATGTTTACATCTCATTTGTTTAAAAAAAAACAAAAAACAACTTTATATTTGCGTCATGAATTCCGTTTCCATTTTCTACTCCTGTGTTTTAATATTAATGTAAATATGTGATGTTGTAAAATGAACAAATTTTTAAAAAGGGAGATTGTATAATTTAAGGTGCTGATGTTTCTAATTAGGTGGCACTATTCTATTTGAACCTCAAGAAGTTTATGGTAGTAGAATGTACTGTAGCTGCTGTTCATGTCTGAGCATCAAAACACAGATAAAACAAAAAAAAGAGAGAAGCAACATGTGAACAAAGAACAAGCAAAATGTCTGCTATGGTTCCATAGTTGGGTTCATTTGGGGCAGACGGGCTTTTTTTTGTTTTTGTTTTTTTTTTACTTCGCAGTGTTTTACTGTATTAAAACGCAATACCAATTTGAAAATCCCTCTGAGAATTTGGGGGTGTATATATCATCAAGAAAGCACTGTTACTGCTGGTGACTCAAATCAAAATGAAATATTAGATCCATCCATAGAGGAAGTGCAACAACAGAAAGACTGCAGGCAGACATTTAAATACTGCAGTTTAATGACTGAAGGCATGTGTATGGCAGGGACACAAAGCATCGCCTGATGTGGTGAGTTTAGATCATTTTAGGAAATGAAACCTACATGTCCCCTTTTGCAAACACCCCTTTGAGTCTACATTGTGGATTCTAGCTTTGTTTTAGTGAATTAGATCACAGAGCAGTCACTGAATTTTTTCTGGCAAAAATATTACAAAAAAAAAAATTCATCTTTGGCTTTCTCAATGTAAAAACCTAAAAATTTTGGACCTCAACTTGGAAGATTATCCAACTTGTAAAATCAGTGTATGCTTAAAAATCTGGCCTTTGTCATTATGATTTGGCCATTTTTACCTATTCAACCTGAACTCAGTGAAGCTTTACAAGTTCATAACATCATTCTTTACTTTGCATAAACTTACGCTAACATTGTCCTCACCAGCTAAAATCTTGGCCATCTGGTGGTCATTTTTCACGTACGAGCAAGGGCTCCTTCATAACAAACTATGTGGTACATAAAATTCTGGTGTCGATGCATTTATGTCGCTTGAGAGGCCTTCTTAATGCGCATGTGCTTCAATCTGACTGTACAACAGCACATTACATCCTGTTCCAATCATCTCTGACTGATCAGGTCACACTCAATAAGCTAGAAATGGCAGCTTGTTTTGCTTTTTAAATCAGGAATTATGTTTTAAAGTTTACATTTGTAGAGCATTTTTAAACTGATTGTGTCCCCAAGATTTAAAGCTAGAAATCCTCCAGCAGGATAAAATGTTGCCAAAAAGCAAAACTACTGCCCTCTAGTGTCTCGATCAAGGAGGTACTTGTGTTTCCCATGAAGCTGAATGAAACGACCCCATATGGACTGAAATGTTTGCTTTTTATACTGCATTATTGTAACTGTACAATAAATATATTTAAGAAACAATTTAAAATAAAATCGAACTTGTAAAATCTCAACTTGTGTCTTCAATACATCTGAGACGGTGACAAAATTCTCAAGATAGTTTTGTGGTTTGAGCATTTCACATCTTTATTTCTTTATTTTTTTAAACAATGTTGTGGCACCCAGGTCTACAGTCTCAAAAAACGTGCACAAAAGTTTTTTGTTTTTTTTAAACTTTCCTGCAAATAAAAAATAAAATAAATTCTGACTTGAGCAAAGCAAAGAGCAGGAAACTAGTGTTAACTCACAACCCTTTCTTTGTCTAGTTCCAGAGCATCAAAGATTTCAGTTCTCAGCCTCATCACATTTAATAGACAGATCAGTCAGTGTCCAGGAGTTAATCCCCCTTTGGTAGTTAAAAAAAAATATTTCCTCCATTTAAAACAAATATTCCAACTTTTTTTTTCTTTTCTTTTTTTTTTAGTATATATCAGTCTTTACAAAAAAAGCGAGGACAACCCTCTACTTCCAATCCCTTGAGCCGAGCCCAAACCCCAAAAACCTCCCATCCCAGCAAAATATCGACACATGATCTCAGAACTGGGAGAAGGGGAAAACAGGAATGACATGTAGAGGGAAGGAAAAAGTGACATGCGTAATAAAACACATCTTAAATTATCTGAATAAATTCATCTGAGTGTTAGAACATTTGTCATCATAACCAAATATAATCCGGTGACAGTGCATGTACAGCTACGTATTCTCGTCAGTGACACAAGTGTAATCCATGTTACAAGCACTTTAATTGAAAAGGTGACAAAGGGGGAGGATGTTGTATATACTAAAAGCAAGGAAGTGTGGACATGAAATGGACTGACTGGTGGAACTGGGAGAGAGAGAAAGAGGGAGAGAAAAAAAAAAGGGTGGGGGGGCATATATAAACACAGAATAAAACAGTCACTCTATTCTTATTTTTGATACTTTTTTTTTGCCTTTTTTTGTCTTTTCCTTTTTAAAGAAAAAAAACGACTGTACAGAACTAAATCTATATGCCTATTCAGAGTTTTCCAACTCTACACCTCTGTGATGGCAAAGAAAGAAAAGGGAAGAGAGCGAGAGACCCGTCAAAAAAAGAAAAAGGGGGGAAAAAAACAAATTCTAATCACAAATCATTAAAACCTCCAACTTGATTCCAAAAAGGGAATTAAAAACCTAATTGTTTGCTTCTTTTGACTAAAACCAAAACGAAAAAAATAAATAATGAGCTCAGCGGATCAAATCAGTGGCAGTTGACATGATTTCAAATGAGGAAGAGGCGGTATAATATATAAACTCTTAAGTTGGATAGTTGCATTGACTGCTTTATGGTAGCCGATGATATAAAAGTGAGATTTAGTGCAGATGCAGTGTCTTATCAGTTGGCTGCCAGTCCTGTGGCCTCAGAGGAAAGCCTGGAGAAACAGACAGAGAGACACCCAGAGAGCAGGGAGGGAGAGAGAGTAAGGCATGCAATCAGACAGACAAGATAAACAACAATATCATTTACTGTACATTACATCATTAGAATAAAATTCTCTATGCCGAGATCATCTGGATGTATAAACCAGAAAAATTATGCTCTCATATAGAAACAAACAGATGTCCAGTTTGGGTGCTCCAGTTGTAAACAATAAATGTTCAAAGTCAGATCTTAAACTGATATTTATTAGTGTGGCAATGGAGCTCTGTTAAAGAAATAGTCAAGAGTTAGATGAGAAGATCCAAACTACACTCATGTTTATAGGGAACTATGAAGCTCAGCTTTGTGACAACAACGCAAACAGGAGGAAACAGCAAGCATCGCTCTCTCCTACGCCGGGTGCAAGTAACAATTAGCTTAATTTATCATCAAGTATTCTAATTTATCGATCTGCCGAGGCTTTTCTTGATAAACTGTTTTGAGTATAAAATGTTACACAATAATAAAAAGTGCCATTTATAAAGTCCTAAAGCCCAATGTGATGCCTGCTAATGTCTAGTTAGATATACCATAAAGTTTCATCAGTGAATATTTGTCTATATATATATATATATTTTATTATTGTTAAAGACCCAAGCAATTAAATTTCTGTAAATAAATAGTCATGGCAGCTCTAATCCAAAGATAAGAGATATGTTGATACTTTAAGTTGTACCAAAAAAATGTTTAAAGAAAAAAAATCACAATGTACTATGGGAAACCATGTGGTAGAATATTTCTTAGCAGGGAGAACTAACTTCCTGCTGTCTGTGCTGGTTGCCTGGCAACTGGTATGCAGATTTTGGTTATCAATGAACTGAGCCAGGCTAGCTGCCCCCATTTCCAACGTTTAGGGAAAGCTAAGCTAAGGAGCTGCTGGCTGTAGCTTCATATTAAACAGGCAGATATGAGATCTTCTCATTTAGCTCTTTCCAAGAAGGCGAATACACATACTTTGCAATACGTCTGGTTATTCCTTTAATGGTTTGTTAATGAAGCCATGTAAAGCTGAAGCACATGGATGTTTTTGTATTTTTAATTTACATGACCTAATGTGTGATTTGGTGGTTTTCATACCTGAGGGCAGATTTACTTTGAATTAAAATTACAACTATTTTTTACATAAGCAAATAAAAACAAAAAAGTCATCATGATACACTCCAATATGATAACTAACAACAGTCACTTAAAATTCACTAGAAGAAAACTACTCCCATAAATACAATGTGACATCTTAAGGAGAGCCGCTACCTGAGCAGAGCTTACACAAAGAGAGAAATGCTTCGGGAAATCAGTGAAATAATCCCTGCCCATGCTAAGTCAAAGTCATTTAAAAATATAATGCACTCAACATGTCATTTCTTTAGGAGACAGGTGAAATCAAGCTACAGATATCTATTTTATAAATATGGCATCAACCATCTTTCTGGCTTTATAACAAGGGGCTGTTTTCTGTAGTAAGCGTGGCATGGCACAGCCAGATACAAAAGCAAGTGCAGGTACAGACAACAAAGAGCATTGTCAGTACTTCAGTAGTAGATGACTTATGTTTCCTTCATTAGTAAGGGGAGAGCCTTCGCCTTTTAGACTTGGAGCCCAGCTCTGGGGCGATTTTGGGCTCAGTGGGAATTGGGTGAGCGGGGTTACTGGCCCCGCTGACAACATGGAGGGCCAGGAGAGGGAGGGGCTTGAGACTGAGGAGACTTGACACACAGGCAGGAGAGCTGGGGAGCAGGGAATCAGTGGAGGAGGAAGAGGAGGAGGAAGAGGAGGGAGGAGGCGGCCCTGGAGCCAACAAGGATAGAGGGATGGAGGCTGTGGGGGGCACCACACAGGAGGAAGAGGAGGAGGAGGAAGAAGAGAAGGAGGAGGTAGCAGCAGAGGAGGTGGTGGTAGTAGTAGTAGTAGTAGTGGTAGTAGTAGTAGTAGTAGAGGTGGAGGGAGGGCACAGGCTGGTCTGTTCAGGGTTCAAGGAGGAGGAGGAGGGAGGAGGTTTAGAGGACTCTACACTGTAGAAAGAGAGACAAGGAGAGAGGGACAACACAGTCGGGATGGATCACAGGGCAGGCTGGTGAGCAATGGGTGGGCAGGGGTTAGGGGCAGGAGGAGGGATGGGGGTGGGATGTGGGGGGGGGAATCACTAAGCGATGTGACCAAAACAGAAGACAACAAGCTTCATTAGAAGTTAACGTATAGATTCAAAATCAAAGAGAATAAAAAAAGAATCACATCTGTAGCGATGGATTGATGTGGGCGTAAAAGGGCAGAAACAGGGAATCAACACAAGCGCAGACTGACACAGAGCTAGCAAACACCAGCGTGACAGGTTCAATAACCACATTAACTTAATCCTTTGGATCTGCACACAAATGCAAACTATAAACGTTGATGCAGCAGGTAGATGAGGTATTCATTTGCATGACGTCAGGTACATCAAATATTTTACCTTACGCACACAAATAATTTGGCTTAAATTGAAACTAAATATAACAGTTCTGATTGTCTGAAGCCACTGACTAAATCAATCATCTGTTTGGAGTTAATGCACTTTTCTTGATCATCTCACCTGGCGTTGATGAGGTACTCCGCCAGACTGATGCTGGCAGGTGAGCCTGTGATGGTGACCTGGCGGTCGGTCGATCCATCCACTGGATTTGCAATCTTGATCTGGGCGCCCGACATTTGCCTGATCTCGTTGATCTTGGCTCCCTGGCGGCCGATGATGCACCCAATAAGCTGTGGTGGAGCAGAGCAGGAAAGTTAACAGATTGAAATCCTCAACAGACATGAATGTAACAAACATGTACAACTCATAAATAATCAATCACATTAAGCACACAAAGGGGTCATGCACTAATTTGTGCTTTTTTTCCCCAGGTCATGTATGTCCTTGTCAATCAGCATAAGTTTCAACAATTTCCCTGAGGTGTTTACCAAATGGATCAATAAAGTTGTATCTATAAGTAAAATAAAAAGAGAACTCCACAGATTTAGTATTGGGCTCATGTAATACTGTCAGTTTCAGGATGGTGATGGTGAAAATAAAAATAAAAAGATCTGTTCAGCATAAGCAAAGATACTTTTTTTTCTCCCAATCCCACGGATTCTTCCTTCTTGTAGCAGCTACTAGAGCCTCCAGCAGTGATGAGCAGGCTACAGAGGTCTGGTAAGCGTACTGCTTTACAACTCCTCACCCCAAGATTCCTCGCCCCCCTACTTTCACTCTTGTAGTCTTCAAAGTCAACTGATACTGCTTTAAGTGACATCACTTGCAGCAATCATAATTCACACAGCTCACTCTGGAGCCAGGAAAGGCTACATTGGCCTTTTTTCACATATATAGCAGTACTCTGTGAAAGCTGAACAGATTTTCCTGTGCAAATCCATGGAGTTCCCCTTTAACATACTACTAATAGGCTAAGTGTATGAGTTAACATGTCTAAACTTTGATAAAAACAGACTCCTTGAAAGACTTACATCATTTGGAATGGTCATCTCATGGGAACTGGTCTGAGCAGAGGCATCTATCCCTGACAGAGAAAATCACAAAACGCCTTAAATGAGCATGAAAACTAACAATTACTCCTTCAAAAGCAAAGTTACTGGTATGAATAGACCTCAAACACAAACAGGAAAGTGTCAATATTTTTAAGCTGCAGATAAGATTTGTGATCAGGTCAAATTATCACGTCGTATGATTTATATATATATACATATATATATATATATATATATATACACATATCACACACACAATATACGCATGTTTATAGTGTTTCACCAACTCCAAGCCAGCATGCAGTTGTTTCACCACAAAAGGTAATATGTACTTTTTCATATCTGCTAAAAACATACTGCATTTCATTATGTGCAGTGTTTCTAATATTCTAAAAATAAATAAATAAATAAAAATGGGCATTTATATATGCAAATATATTAAATGCAGCTCTCAATAAAATGCAGTCCAGCACAGAAAAACATGCAGGGGTTTCCATTTTCTGGCCATTCAGTGTACATTAAAAGACAAAATGTTTCAAATATGTGTGTGGTTATTCACACACTCTTTTCCACACTAAAAAAAACACACATTGTTTCAGGAAAAAAAAAAAATGAATTTGAGAAAGCCCACATATTTTCTACAGGTATTGGAGATTTTATGTCCTTTTTGAACTGAGTGTGTGTGTGATCACTATCGCCAGGAGTAAACGTTCATCCTTCAGTTGTTAACTACCTCCAGTTTGCAGTACATGCTGTGTCAATGGGTTGTTTTCTCCCCTCTGTTTTCTGTGATTTTGTGTGTTTGGTCCAAAAAAAACTAAAAACATGGGAATTTTGAGTGTGACCAGGTAAAACGTTGCATTGACAGCCAGTGGGCCTTATTGTCTTGCATACCAGTGAATCCCTGGTTGCTTGGTGCAATGGGGAAGGGGCTCTGCTGCATAGCCAGCTGGTGAAGCTTGGTGAGCTGTGGAGAGATAGCAGCAGAGGAAGACTGTGAGAGTGAGAGAGGAGGCAGGGAGAGAAATGGAGGAAATGGGGAAACACAGGAAGAGGGAAGAACAGAACAAAAATCACAGTCAGTACAGACAGGTACACGTAGAACCTCCAAAAAAAGGTTTCACACACGTCACTCGATTCTTCTCTTAACCTTTCACAAAGCTCTACATGGATCACTGGTGTCTGATAATCAGTGTGTTTTATGACTTGTCTATGTGGGGTACCCCATAGGTATTCCTCCAGGCTGCATCTCTTGGTAAAGCTTTCTTGCAGTCTTCGGGGTCAGGGCAAAGTCACAATACACAAGGGAAGGGGGGTCTCAATATGCAGGTGATTTCCTTACCAACACCAACACAAGACCTGAACATAAACTGACAGTCTCAACTTAGAATCACATTTTACCAGAATCACCACTATAGCTGGAAATTAACACAACCCTCAAAACCCCAAGCAGTTCCTAGGCATTTATTTTTGCTCCTGTTAAATTTTCACCTACTGTGGGATCATTTTTCACTGTCATATAAGTCCTGTATATTTATGGAAACATAGTCACCATTGCTAGAAGCAGACAGAACTCCAAAATGTCTTCTGTACAGTGGGACACAGTTATAATGTCCTATGAAAAATGATACTTGAATTTCGGAATCAATATGCGCAACAATTTTCAAGTGTCCACAGATGTTACCACAAGTGGAAAAAATAGTAACTGTGCATTATCAGTTTTACAACTTGCATTTTTAATTTGTTTTCACATTCTCTTATCTGCTCTGAGTAAACACAGCCTGCAGTTCAGCCCAAATCAGCCGAAAGTCCTTGAATTTTTGTCATGTGACTGTTAGTTTCAGCTTACTCCTTAGTAGCTTCATGGAGTGCCTAGGAATGCAGATTTTTTTGACTCTAATTAGAACAATATAATTTTGACACATTTTTCAAATAACACATGTATAATGAAATGTATTCAAAGAAATGTTCCGATTTTAAGTTGCTTTTTTTCATAATTTCTAGCTCTGATCGATGCAACTTTTGATAATTTTTTAAAGACATTCCTTTCAAACTCGCCGACAGGTTTTTGGGATTCAGAGGGTTAAGGAAGAGACTTTGTGTTTATGCATCACTGTTATAAAGACAGTTTGGTTTTAATACACAAAATCTGTTGTAAGCAATGACACACCAATTACATGAATATAATCAAGCTGCTTAAGGGCTTTAGAAAAATAAAACTATTTTGAAACTGAACTATAAATGGTACCATTATATATTTTGTCTCTGACTGACACTTTCCTGCTCTACAAATATTAACTGACTAATAATTTACAGTCTATCACATCCAGTGCTCCTAATGGAACTCATTAAAAAAAAAGAGAGAGAAAGATTAATTGAATCAAGCGACAAGTGGCCAGAGAACAAAATAGTAATGAAAGGGGGAAAAAAGAGAACAATATGTTTATCTAGGACAGACTAATGAACAAGACATGTGAGACAAGACAGCACAAAAGGGAAAACAGAAAAGAGTGAGCAGCAGGAACAGATTATTATTCATGGAACAGTGGAGAATCTGGACAAACACAAACAACAAATGTCAGCTTAATTAATAACTGACAGCCAGTCAACGCATGAACTATACAAATATGGCGTATTGTAAAAGTGCTGCTCACTAAAAAAGTCTGATGAGTAGGTCAAAAGGCAGCAAAAAAAAGGGAAAAAAATCAGGGGCAAGTTTAGCTACAGTTACAGACGAAACGTGGTGTGGGCAGGTGGGCGGCTACACAATTTGGGAGAAGACAGTTGTAATTATGGGTGGGAATGGTGGGGGTCATGTAAAAATATCTACTGAACTTACATCTGGCTGTGGAATCGCGTGCTGTCCTTGTACGGCATATGCCTGAAACAAATGAAAACAAAGCTTTCATAGGCCTCATAGCTGATGTTGTTGGGTGACTTCCGTTTCCAGCTACATCACTCTTGATAAACAAGAAACTCTTCAAGGCTCCAACAGACCAAAGCCTTATCTGAACTAACGCTATCAAAGAATATCAACAAGTATGTCTTGTCCAAAGTCTCCACATTTCTGGGAAAAGAGAAATCCTTAGAGACATTATAGTGGAAAAACCAGAGAAAGAGATTATTTTTCCTTCAAAGAATTAAAAAAAAAAAAAGTATTTAGTAAGATATAACAATGTTAGGTCAACAAGCACCAGGAAGCGTTTTGGTTCAGACCAACATTAGTGGAAAATAGGCCACCTCACTTTTGAAAATGATTGTGTGAAACAATGAAACTCTGGGGAATCATACAAAGACAAGGCCCTTTAAAAAAGTGCCCCTAGGCCAAATCTTTTCTGATCACAGTACTGAAGTGGTTTCAAACAATTAGCACAGGCAGCGCTTGTTTCAACAGTTTTCTGAAGTGAAATACCTTCCACATATGCTATGTATTCAAACAGATGATAGGGATCCTCCCCAGTCATAATCCAGTATTCAGACCGTCTTTTATTATCTTATTTTGAGTTAAGTTGCCTTTCATGATGTATCAAGATTTCCAAGTATATAAGATGCATCATCAAATATGCATCTCATAGTGATACAAATCCAAAATGACACTTGACAATCTGATAACAAATGGACCCCAAAACAAATCTTGCATCACTCTGAAGTGTCATATGTACCTGTCCGCCTGCAAAGATGACAGGTGATCCTGAAGGCTTGGGTCGGTAGGGGATAGTGACCCCCTTAGGGGGAGACTGTACGGGAGAGAAAGTATGTGTGAATACCCATGTTATCATATTAGCAGAGCAGTTCTGCCTTTCATAGGTAGTGTGAAAGACAAAGGATATCTTCAGTATAGTAGTTGGTATATTTACTATAATGTTTTTAAACAATATCAATACAATATATCAGTCACCTAAAGAGATCCCCTGTCTGAACCTAACACACAGCAGCCAAAAGCTCAGACATCACCAAATCTCACATCATTAGGATACAGGTCAACAACTGCCACTTCATTGGCTGTCTGATTCTCATTTACTGCTTTCCACTTACCTCAAGCATGACCACACAGATCTGCTTTACACACTCAATTATTGACTGGGGAGTGCCAGCAATGGTGATGGCCCGCTCCGTGGAATTGGGGAGCATGTCTCCTGCCACTTGTACCTGAGCACCGGTTGACTGGAACGAACAAATGGAGGGAAATTAGATAAGAAATCAAGAACGGTTTCATATCAATATTGTTCTTTTATAACTGATTTAGGTTAGAAGTTTGAGAATCAACTAAAGTTGAAAGTTATACAGTTCACATTGTTTTGTTTTTTTGTTATTGCTTTTTACATTACATGCTGTTCACTACGCATACCTCTCGAATTTCCTTGATCTTGCAGCCACCTTTCCCAATGAGGGACCCACACTGGCTGGCAGGCACCACAATGCGTAGGGTCACTGGGGGCTTGCTGGTAGCTGTGCTGTTTGTCATTGAACTGCTTATATCCTGGCAAAAATACAAAGACTTAAGTTAATTTAGTTCATGTTCAGGCTGGTCACTGCTGAACTGCAAATCCATTAGTCAGCATAAACTGAAACCCACCTCTTCCAACTTTTCAATGATCATGGAGAATGCTTTAAAGATGGCAGTGGTTGGACCTGCCAAAGTAATGATTCTCTCAGGACAATTGCCCTCAGAAATGTTGATTCGAGCCCCACTCTACAGGCACAGAGAAAACCAAGGAATCAAAAGAGGCATTCTGAGGCCTTCTGATGGAACGACAAACTGAGCAAATCTACCAACTGTGGCCCATTACATACTCTTGTGCAGTATCAACATTACAAAAATGGCTATAACAGACTCACCTCTTCTCTCATCTTCTTCACAGATTCACCTTTCTATTAGCATAGAGATCATCACATTTATTAGTATTTACAACAGACAAACCTTCAAAGAATTACAACCTAAATTTTAAACATATTAAACAGAAGCTTACCTTCCCAATAATGCTACCGACCTCCTAAAATAAGAAAAAGATAAAATTGCTTTAGCTTGATTAATGATTTTTTAAAAGTCTGCCATTTTGCTCATCCACAATTTTTATGGTTATTAGTGGTTATCAATCACAACAAGGAGGTTCCCATTGATTTGATCAAAACAGGTCAAACATCACTGGGAATATTTTAAGTGGTGGTCTTTAAACTGATTGCAGGCTGATCCAACACTAATTACTCCACTCTCTAATGCAGGCAGTTTTTCTTTCTGTCTCCCACACAGACTCATGATGGTGCTGTTGACTACAATGACACCCTGGAAGCAATCACACAGTATCTGTAGGTTTCTAAAGAATATCCAGTGCAGGGTGAATGTGTCCCTCTCTGCACATATTCATGTTTAAACACAATATATTCAATGTGGTAACTCATTAGAGATGAGGCCAACGCAGTCTCTTATGTGAGAGTGCCTACAGAGTCATTTGTGAAAACACCATTCCACTTTGCTTTGAGAAACAGGATCCCATCATCAAGGCAATACCCCTACTCATCCCATCCAAGTCCCTGCCCTTTATACGTCCCAGGGGGACTTCATTTCCATAAATAAAACGTCATACATTATGAGGATGCTGACATAAGCAGCTGATGGGTGACCTCACCTTGCCATGCATGAGCAGCCTAATGGTGAGGGTGACATTGAGCCCGCCTTCAATCACACCGGAGTCCATAACTGCAACTGCAACTAAGTCGTCAGTACAGAACTGGAGTCTTTGGTCACAGAGATGGATCTAAGGGGCAGAGACAAAAGCATCCATTATACACCTAGTAAGATATTGTGGTAGGACTGAATAGTGACTCAGAAAATTAAGGAAATACAACATACGGACTGATGCAGCGTGTTAATGCTGTCTTAACACATAGTAAATAGGGTGAATTCTTAATGTCTCTCCACAGCATTAGGTCACAGTTTATAGCACAATTCATTGTATTTACATTCTAGCATTGGCTAATATATCATTTAAAGCTTCTCTACATCTTCTATGCTCTTGCAGGATGCAGGTATTGCTTTACTACCAGGCCACCGACACTAGCCAGAACAATACAAAGTATTAAAGGCCTCTGAGTCCCATTTACACTATTCGTTAAGCAATTATCTTACCAACCAAACACATTATGGTCAGTCAAAACAGACTTGTATATCCTTTGGCTGAATGTATAAGAGTGAAAGACAAATCTGTACATATCTAAAGATTAAAATCGATTTACCAAAAGACAAGTAAGCCTTCAATAGCACATATAAACCTAATCACTGTTAAGAGCATATGATGCATTGGGTCACAGTTTATGCTAAAGCTTATTAATACTGGTGCGTACTACCATGGACCAGAAAAAATGCTAAGAGCTTATTTAACTGTTCCAACAACATGCTGCTAGTGAGGTGCATTTATTTTCAAACATCTGACTGCTGCTCCAGCCCAAGTTATCCGTCTCTCGACAAGTGAATTAACGTTGAATCCATCTGAATGCGGACTGAAAAACATATGGCTTGTATGCTAACGATGCCTTCATCATTAGCTGTGAATCAAGTTTATCAACAAATGTGTGGGCAATTACCGCCTCATTACCAGTCAAACACATATTCAGTGAAACACATGCTCCAATGTGTTCGGTATGAAAAGAAGATACTTAATAGCTTACTTTGGCGGTGTTGTTTAGTTTGGAGTGCGACCATTTAACTATTAAAGCTAGTTGTAAGTCTGTTAGCCAGTTAGCATTTCGGTTCCTCACCGAGCTGGGAAAATGAATGGAGCATGCGTGCGCTACTTAGCAAAGCTAGCTGGTTAGCTTAAATCGTCAACGTTACAAACAGCTGAGTAATTTTCTGTAGCCTTCGTGGTAAGGTAGTTAGGTCTTACTTTAACCAAATATACGCGCTAAACAGAAGACAGTAGTTTCTTTTAAGTGACATAAAAAATAAACTTCCCGTGGCTAGCTAAGCTAACCAAATCATTCCGTACGGAGACTGCGTGCTCATCATCATGCGGCCTGTTAGCACGCTGGACCAGCTGCGGCTAGCTGCTGGGCGCGATTTCTTTCCGCTACTTCTAATCATAACAACAAATGTTTAAAAAAAGAAAAAAAACAGCGAACATCGAAATAAAACTCACCTGATTCGTGCGCTGGTAAGTGATCGGGGGGAGGGTTGGGGTTGTAAGGGTAGAAGGGGAGAGGTTCGGGAGGGTAGAAACCCGGGGGAGAGTTTAGAAAGGACTCGGGGAAGAGGGAAGAGTGATGTGAGATCGAGCTCCACTCCTTTACACAAAGACAACAAAATTATAACCTCTGAACTTTCCCCTCTCACCCATCACAAACCCCCACCCCGAGAGTGACCCGAAGGTTCCCTGTCGGCGCGTCCGGTACAGCGGCACATCTGCAGGACACGATGCTACAACATGGCAGGTTACATGAAAGGATACCAATAAAAAGAAGACTTATTGCGCACAACACAAACATTGTTACATTAGTTTCAAAAGTCACAGCGGGAAAAGTCTGCTATTGGAACGAGCCAAGAGCCCACGTTTCGATTGTAAACATTAACTGACAGTCAGGTTTATGATTTATTTAGGATTCTCCAGTGTTTTTAATAAACTATATTTAGAAACGTCAATAAAATACTTGTTTTAAATGCCACTAGCGGGCGTTACGTTTATTGCAACTTAATTTATACATTTATTTACTGTCGAGGGGATGTCACGCAAACACTTCTAGTTTAGATCCATTTATTGAAAAGGATTAAGTGAACAGTTTACATAAAATTGCATTTAATCCAGATACAAAGGAATGCAGAATAGTGTTTTTTTTTATTTGCAGTCATGTACAGTAGTGATCAAATTAGACAAAAATCATCTTTAAGGCAAAGTATGAACACTCATTTCCCTTTCATTCTCCACTTTTAGGTTAATTCCTCTATAAAAAGCAAAACATTTTATATACAGTATATTGTTTTATTAGTTCACAAGACACAGTAGTTGTACATCCATGTAAGGCTGCAGTCTCTCTTTAAATTGCATGTATCCTACTATTAAAGACAATTAATAATAATAGAGAAACCCTAACTGCAGAATATCTGATAAAACCACCAACTCCCAAAAAATAGATCCATTTTAAGTAATGCTGGGATGCCAATACAGATTAATGTTGTGGTGATGTTCACAGCAACAGCCTGTGTAAAGATAGTGTCATAGAGATCATGCAAGATATGATAAATACTGTAATTCAGCAGAAATCATATTAAAAGTGAAAGGAAATTACTTTTGTGCGTTAGTAGTTAATGGTAATGTTGCAAGTCTGGAAAGCAGCGTTTCTGTGTATGTTGAACTTGTGGCCTCAGTCTGAGTCGCTGCTGCTGCTGCTGCTGCTACTGCTGCTGCTGGAGGACTGTGAAGAAAAAGATCACATACGTGTTAATAGTTTTTTAAAAATATGTTTAAGTTACATTTCATGAATGCATATTTTTAAGTGAAATTGTCATTGATATACTGACAACAACCTTCCATAATTCAGGAAGTATGTGAGGTCATATGAGTCAAATCGAGGAATATTTTTATTATACAGCTACTTTCAAGGCCCAGTGACGGCAAATGTTCTGCAGTCTATAGTGCCATTGTCCTCCCAGGCCACAAATACACTTTTATTTTAAAGAAATAATTGTTGCTTGATTACATTCAATTATGCTATGTTTTTATTCATACACCCTTCTTGTACAGCTGTATTTTGGCTTCCAAATCAAGTTATGGGTCTCATCTAAACCCCCTAGCTGCCTTCAAATGTCACTATATCAGGAGTTTTAAAGATGATTCTGATGTCAACTACTTTATATAATATTAGAATGACAACATGTTTGTATTCTGTAGCCTGCATGTCATTATACTGGATATATTAAGCTTTACTCGAGGTGCTAATCTAATGTTTTATATTCCACTGTTTACATTTAAAATGCCCTTCATCATTTTTAAAGTCAACACGGTAACTGATAACCTGACAGTACAGCACACTCGCTGTAGTCATAGCAACCATGTAAACTAGAAAATTAAATTATAGCTGTGTGTTAAGTTACTAAAAGCCACAGACTGAACTGAATCTTCTGAAGTCCTCAAGATGTATGACAGACATACAAGAGCCACTTCACAAGTTAATTAAGTTGGCTACCATTTGCAGCAGTGCTGCATTTTACAATTGATGCTACACAGTGTTTATATGATAAACTTACCAAGGCTTGAAAAGTCTGACATTTCTGTTTTATAAATGCTTACTCAGGGTAGAGATATTTAAGTAGAGCTCAAACAACTGAGTGATTAGATGATTGAAAGAAAAAAATCATTCTAATTGATTGATTTACAGATGAAGTCATTAGTACCGGTAGTTGTTTTTTTGTTTTATCGTTTGTTTTTTCCAAGGGAAAAAAAATAGCAAAACTCTGCTGGTTCTATCCTCTTAAATAAAAACAAATATTGTTTGCCACAGTTCCATATGATAGTAAAGTCAGTTTTGTTCAGTTTTTCAGACAAAAGACACATTTTAAAAATCACCATAGACCTCAGGAACTTGTGATTGTCATTTTTCAAGATTTTCTTACATCCTATTTACCAAACAATTAGCTGTTTATCTAACAAAGAATTCTGTCATTGCAGCACTATATTTACCACAAAGGCCAGAGAGAACAATTAACGCTACTTTTCACAAGTACCATTTTGTTTTCATACAAACCATCTTGATGTTTGAGAATACAGTCTGATGACAAGCTTTGATATCATACAGCAGAATAAATTATCTTAATGATAATCTACATTCATCCTTAAGTATCATGTAAACAATATTGATTTCCAACAGTACTGTGCATCTTTATTGCTGCACTCTGCATTTACTGAGTCATGACTGCATTACTACTGCTTGGTGATAATGTGTGTATATGTCCAGCACTGACTGACCTCAAGATAAAGGCCTGAGGCAGAGAGGTGTGAGTGTTCATTCAGGTTTTATCTTTTTATCTAGCTTCGGCAATATTATTTCCCCTGCAGCAGCAGCTATTTTAAACAACTCCTATATACAGTTTTAACTTAAACCCAGTCTCACCTTGCCATGTTTGTGGTGCCCATGCTTGTGCCCCTTATGTGCTTTCTTCATCTTCTTTTTCAACTTTTTGTGGCTTTTGTGTCCAAGCATCCCCACTCCCATCCCTGCCACTCCTCCAGCTAAAGCTCCAGTGATGGGATTTACCCCTCCATGATGATGACCTTTGTGATGGCCTTTATGTTTACCCCCTTTTGGAGAGTGTGGGTATGGACCTGGGTAAACACCTCCAGGAGGGACCACTGGACAACCGCCTGGAGCCATAGGATAAGGATGAAGACCAGGAGTCCCATAAGGCATCGCTCCTGGAGGTACATGTGGTCCCATGGCCGGGTTCATACCGGTGGGGAATTGACCAGCTGGGTATCCTGGGTGCGGAGGCTGGGGGAAGGCTCCTGGTGGAGGGGCAGCAGGATATGCTGGATTGTAGCCAGGAGGGTAGGCAGGGTTGGGTGGGCCCACTGGTGGAGGAGGACCTGATACAAATAACAGCACACATATACACCTTATGCTTCAGAACACCTATATATAAAACAGGTATAAAACAAGTCATAAATATATTGTAATTATGTGCCGATTATGTTTGATGTCTCACCTTGATTTGGCCACATGGTTGTGTATATATGTATATATATATATATATATATATATATTGACCTGATCAGCAAAAAGATTTCAGGTCTCAGACAAAATCCTGGGAAAACAGGGAGAATGTTAATGCAGTATAAACGTGTGATGAGATGAAATTGCATGACAAGTTTAAAATAAATTTTATGAACACCCATAAGGAGTCCTTATTTTCCCCAAGAAATGCAATTCTGTGGTTATTGAATTGAAGTACCTTCAGCATGTATCACCAGTATCATCCATTATCTATACACCGCTTAATCCTCACTAGGGTCACGGGGGGCTGGAGCCTATCCCAGCTGACTTAGAGTGAAGGCAGGTTCACCTGGACAGGTAACCAGTCTATCACAGGGCTACACTTAGAGACAGACAACCAAGCACACTCACATTCACACCTACGGACAATTTACAATCACCAATTAACCTCAACATGTTTTTGGACTGTGTGGGAGGAAGCCGGAGAACCTGGAGAGAACCCACGCTGCACGGGGAGAACATGCAAACTCCACGCAGAAAGATTCCGGTGCCCCCACCGGGACGTGAACCGGCGACCTTCTTGCTGCGAGGCAACAGTGCTACCAACTGCTCCACCTTGCAGCCCTCACCAGTATCAGTCTTTCTTAAGAAACTTGACTGTTGAACAAAATGTCCAAATACAGCATTCAGTGCAAAAGGTTTTCTACAATTAAAATTTAATGAAAACTTCTCCCACTTTCTTTATTTGTCAAGGACACAGATCAAAACACAAAAACTCTTTTATTTGAGCAAATGCCTGCATCTCAGAACAAAATTTGCAGTTGGCATTAATGGATGTTGGAAATGAGACATCCAACTTTAGGGCTGCTATACATCAGGCCAACTTTGGTTGCAATGTGTTTTCTGACTTCACATGTTTGTATTGTGTTTTAGACTGACTGAAGAATATCATGCAATATATAGATACATACACATGGCGGTAAGTTTATTAGGCACACCTCGCTGAAACCACCTATTAGGAACATCCATTCGTCCATCCATCATCTATACACCGCTTAATCCGCACTAGGGTCGTGAGGGGACTGGAGTCTATCCCAGCTGACTTAGGGTGAAGGCAGGGGACACCCTGGACAGGTCGTCAGTCTACCACAGGGCTACGCTTAGAAACAGCCAACCATACACACCTACGGACAATTTAGAATCATCAGCTCAACATGGAGGAAGCTGGAGAACCCGGAGAGAACTGGCACGGGGAGAACATGCAAACTCCACACACGATCCTGGGTGTCCTCACCTGGACGCGAACCGGCGACCTTCTTGCTGCGAGGCAGCGATGCTAACCACCATTCCACCTTGCAGCCCTAACCCTAGCTAAAACCAATGCAGTTTATTATCCCTGCAATATTCTGC
The DNA here is from genome assembly GCF_000690725.1 of Stegastes partitus. NCBI lineage: Eukaryota > Metazoa > Chordata > Actinopteri > Pomacentridae > Stegastes > Stegastes partitus. The sequence continues at coordinate 479,951 of NW_007577939.1, read as the reverse complement.
CTTCAAGCAGGATCTAATATTTAGTTTTTGTTTAAACTTTTACTACATATTAAACACACCTCTCAGTGTAACATAGCCCAACAACCTACATCCTTCATAGTGGTTGTTTGTTAAATTGAAAGTTGAATAAAACACTTGTGGACAATATAATGACCACAAAAGTAGGATTTATTGCAGGCTGGTTGTAATGGTAAGGTTTTTCAAGGTGAACGTAATAAACTGCAACTCAGAGGTCCGTTGCTGCTTGTTTTTTATGTTTAGGTTTTTTTTAACCCTACAAAAACTATATATTTAAAAAACAAAAAGCAAAAAAAAAACCTTGAAATACAGTCAGTCACAGAAACACATTTATCACAGACCGAGAGAAGTCTACTCCAACTGCCAGTCATTTAGCAACACTTTAAAGTGGGACAGAGGTGAAAACACAGGTCTTAGTCATGTATTTGATGTACTTTCAGGCTGTTCTGTCCCACACTAGCAACTTCTAATAAGTGTACGTCAAAGGTTTACCTTGTAGACTTGAGTCGCCCCAGTGAAGTTTGTGAAGGATTCAGAGCTTCGTGTTTGTCTTCCGCATCGAGTTGCTCGGAAGCTGCAAGAAAACGCAGCAGGAAGCCACGCCCACTGTTAAAGGACACGCGCGTGTTTACGTCATGGCAAATGTCCAGCAGGTCCGGATCACAAGTTGATCTACTAGTTTCTGTAGCACAAAAGACACTTACCATCGTGTTTACTCCCGAACGTTGTCAGTGAAAGGGAGTGACACATATACACCTGACTTGAATTTAGCCTATTATTAAACACCCATGAATCATAGCACATGGTTGCTCATAACTAACCATTACATCACACATCAACTGTTAGGTAAGCAGTTTGACTTTATCTATAGTTACAATTATAACTAATAAAATATTGAAAAAAAAATCAAGCTTCTTTCTCCTTCTACTCCACGCATGTAAGAGGGAAATATTGCAACGTCAGCTCTGCTTCAATAATCAGACAGCTTTAGCTACTTTTAAGATGAATATTTTTCACAATGGAAAATAGTACCACATATTTAAAATACAAATGATTGTAATAGACTAAACCATTGTTCTCAAACATTTCTGGTTTTTGGCTTATGACTTGTAAAAATCACTGTGTAGTCAGGTCAAGTTTCAGTTGTTAACATCTCCACTAAAGAGTGATTTGTTTTTCTCAGATAGTTTCAGTAAATGTTCAAATGATCCAACATCTCACCAAAATGAAAGATGAGAAAACAGCTCCAGAACTGCAAGCAACTGTGTGTATCAGAACTTTGTCTTTTCTTCTTTACTCACACAAACCCTCAAGTTCATCTGGTGTCCCTGTATGTAAAACTACATACGAAGTAGGTTCAACTTCACCAGCAGCAGCTTCAACAGCAACATGGTGCAGATACACTGATGCTTCACTATTAATTATATTATAATGATGTTACACACACACACACACACATACATATATATATTCTATTCAATTCAATTCAATTTTATTTATATAGGCACAGTTTACAACACGTGACTACACAGCACTTAACAAAGGAAGGTATAGATCTTCTAAATTTAAACAGTGAACCGAACAATCCAAAGTAGCCTTTGTACTTCCTCTGAGCAAACGGTTGGCAGCGATGGGAAGGAACCAAATACAACCCCCCCCCCCCCCATTTATCCAATAATGGACACTTCAATTTCAAAGTATTTTTTAAACTTAACATCTTGAAACTGGAAAATTAACTCCTGAAACTGAACATTTCAATGGGGTTCATTTAATTTATAAATATTTTTCTCAGTAGCTTACAGCAGTTAAATGCAATAAACTTTGGTGATATTTCAGTTTTGATTTGAACTTGTGGGAGTTACATTTCCCAGTTTGTATTCAGTTTCCTTTTAGAGTTAACTCCTGTCTCAATCCATCTAACATTATCTTTTTTTGTGTCTTGACCTTGACCCCTTTTCCTGGTCTGTTTTCTACCAGTTTCCATTGAAAAGCTTTAGATCTCTAAAAAAATGGAAAAATGCTCAGCATATATTTCTTTAACGAATTGCTGCCACTCCCGTATTCATCAAATTGCAGGACAATGTGCCAACTGCTATTATCTGGCTTCCTCTCAGTGCCCAGGAAGTGGACTATCCCAGCATGCCTCATTAGTGGCAGCCCATAACTGGCTTTCCCTGTGGTAAATTTATGTTTCCAGCTAACAGGAAAAACGTTCATGGCCAACATGGATCGCTGGTATTGTCTGCCAAGCAGTTGTAAAAGGCCTTTGGCAAATTAAGTGAAAGAGGTATGAACATACAGGAAGAATAACAATACATGGGAACATAGGCCACATAACTGCATGAATTAGGGATATCTTGCACAAAGCTAACTGTGGCATTTAAATCGCTGGGCTCTCTATCTGTCAGTCAATGTTAGCAATGTCAGTCTCATAGGTTTTTGTTGTTTGGCAGGAACACAATGGCAAAATACTGAATCCCGTTTTAAGCCTCTGAGAGTGATCATTTTAGAACTGGTAACTCCATTTTTCCAAGATAATGAAAGTGGGGGCATTTTTTAAAAAAAAAATCTGTCAGTTAAATTTCAGGTATTAAGACAACAGACTCTTTTATTTGTGTGTGTGCTTTGCCAACACATGTAACATTTGAGTATATAGTTGATTTTATGCATAAGCAACAAGTTTGTATTGATCAAAGTGACTTGTGAGGTTGGACGTCTTCCTGTTATACATTTTTAATCTTATTCTACTGACAGCTGTTTGTGTCTTAGTCTGACCATTTACGGTTTCAATTGACTCCTTGACAGTGGAGTTTAAAAAGTGTCCAGTCTCCGGTTAACGCTGTGTATGCGTGCCGCCCGAAACGACAAAACACGCGCACCCATATTCAATCACGTTAATTGGACGTGTACCTGCGCGTGGGACAGTCTCACTTTGGAAGCTAGTTGGTCAACAGTCCACGTTAGTCACGAACAAAATGGTAAAGTAACTTAATATTATTCACTTGTTTGGATAAATTTGTACATCAGGTGCCTATAATGTTTTGAGGATACTTTTATTTACTTGGTCTTCTTGTGTTCAGACGGCGGTTGTTGGATTGAACTTCCTGACAAAGGAGCTAGCTGATGTTTTTGCAGAAGACTCTGAAAATGATGTGACTTTTTACGGCTTTTCTGACACTGATATCAACATTAAGGTGCGTTTATTTAGCTATTTTTACATCGACAGATACAACATTAAAAGGGGAAAAGTATTCACTCAGTGGTGGAACAACTATTATATATGCTATTATATTTCACTTTAGCAAAAGTACCCATACAGCAGTATAAAAACACGATTACAAGTAAACGTCCTGCATGGAAAAATCCTCCTTAAGTTATAATGACTAAGTATTAGCTAAAGTATTAAAGTAAAACTACTGGTCTGGTATCTCTGACTGATAGAATAATGTGTTTAACACAACAATACTGAAGCATGAGTGTGTGAGCAGCATGTTAAAGCTGCTGCAGTTGCATATAATATAGTTTGAATTACTTTATGTGCAGTATACACACACACACACACACACACACACACACACAGGGACAGCAGATAAACCTGAGGGGTGTTGATATAATTAGTGAGAGAAGTAAGAAAAAAAACAAACAAAGCTGCAATACACAAATCTGTTAGCAGTGTTTGGACTTTTCCTTTATTCTTTATTTTGTGGTGAGATATGTAACATAGACTTAAAAGTAAAAATCCAGCAACTGTACACTATTTGGAAGCCAGAAAGCTTGGAAATAACTGCTTTAATCTTTAACAATATATTGCTTGTTTTATTATCAATTGTGTAAGATTTTCATCTTTAAAGTAACTAAAGCTGTTAGATAAATATAGTGGAGCTAAAAGTACAGTATTTACCTCTGAAATGCATTGAAGTGGAATTCTGAAGTGGCATAAAATGGACAGTACTTTAACGTTGTACTTCAGTACAGTGCTTTAGCAAATGTACTTTCAACGATACTGTAATTGTGATTGGCCTTTAGTTTGGTGCTGCTGTGCAGTCAAATCATTCAAGCATTATCCTGTATTTAATTGTTAGTCATTTTCACTCTAGTGCAGCTGCTTTTTCTTGTTGCTGCAAAAAGAGTTTTTTTTTTTTGCAAAAACAAATCAGTTCCGCTGTCAAAACTATGATATGAGTTGTGTTACTAGTCAACTGAGAAACCATCCACATTTATGTCCATCAGAATTCAAATGTTAGAAATGAAGATGAAGCTCAACCTGACATTTCCCTCAAGGAGCTGGAAGCTACATCTAAACCATCTGCTGCTGCTCAGCCCTTCAGACTGAGGGTGGCTCTGCGCTCCGCTCCCTCAACCCAGCACTCCACTGATGATGAGGAAGCAGAGGAGGATAAGAACAGGACAAAAAAAAGAGGGATGAAGAGGCCAAGGGAGACCAGAAGGAAAAAGAAGGAGAGACAAGTGAAATTTGAGGATGAGGAGACAGCAGTGGCTCGGCTGCCTCCATTTCAGGAGTGTCGGCCTGTTTCAGCAGAAGATGTGTCGGATACTTTCCTGGCCAAGAGAGAGCAGAACATCAAGGACAACAAAGCAATGGTAAATCAGAAACATAAACCCATGTATGGAGCAGGAGTATTTGGAAAAACATCCACAGGGTCCCTAACAAAATTCAAGTTGGCTCCACAAAAGTATATGTTATTTTACACACTTGGTTTGCTTTTGTGAGAATTAGGCAACAAAGGTTAGGCGTGTTGATTTGAGACACGTGACACTGACTCAAGGTATGAATATTATAGGTTTAGATTTGACTTTAAAATATCCAAAAAATCTTCTCACTTGAGTTTGACTTTAACCCAAATGACTCATGACATCATTTGCACTTTAGCCTTTGATATGGGGTTACTTGGAATTCTCACAAGCCCAATAAGTTTTCCTGGTGGTGTCTATACTTTAAATCATTCTGAACAGCCAGTCACATTGTGCAAGCTGGACGTAAAGTTATGTTTGGCTGTGCAGAGCTGCAGACAGACAAAAGACAATTCTTCAGGTGCAGAGACCCAACAAAACTTGAGGCAATTAATGCTGAAAAAACATGCACATTTGTCCTACAGCAACTTACGATGTTTATCTGCCATGTCTTTAATTTCTTCACTCTTCTAACAGCTGGCTCAGCTGATGGCAGACCTGCAGAAAATGCCTGGAGGTGCAGGGTTTCTGAAAAAACAAGTAGGCAAACAGAAGGCAAAAGAGAAAAGCTCCGTGAGTATGATGAAAAATAAGAACTCCAGCTAATTCACCTAACAAAGCTTCTTCTTTCTCTTGAAAATTAAGCAGAGATATGAATATTTGTATTTCCTTGTGAACTTTACTTATTCCAATCTTACCTACAGTGTCCACCTCGGTCTCGTGCGACTGGAGGGGAACCCAGGAGGAACCCCGAGAGGACGACCCGCAGACAGACCCGGTCGATGGCGGCAAGTGAGGATCCTTCTGCTGAACAGGAGGCTGAAGTGGAGCTCAGCTTGGAGGACGAGCTGCTGGAGGTCAGAGATGTGGACTGTATTTTTGTTTTAGTTATCCCCTTACATAAAGAATTTCTGCTCAGTTTATTTTAAGCTGTGCATTATTATAGCTTTATGTTTAAAGTAGAGCTCAGTCATCAAAATTGATTTGATTCATGTTACTTTTATGAGGAATGTGGGTTCTTGTGAAACAAGTTTGCCTGGTGTCTGGTATTGAAAAAAACAGTTTGCAAACATTTAGAGAAACTGAGATTATTGTAACTGTGTGTAATTTATGATATTAGGCTCCACATACGTGTGTTGTCTTGTTATTGCCTGTATAAAACTTGAAACTTTACAGAATATAATTTTTCTCTGTTTTCATCATCTGTTTCAGGTACGTCGAGCTCCACGGCGTCGTAGCACCCCACGACCTAATCAGATCAAGCCTCATATTATTCGTCCAGTGGAAGACATCACAGAAGATGAGCTTCAGCTGGTTGCAGACAATATGACTGACAAAACATATAACAGTGCCACAGTGAGTTCACAGTTGGAAACCTGTTTTATTTTTCAATAAATTACACAATCGATTCAATGGGTTGTGCCAGTATCAGGTTAATTAGCCTACGGAACATTAAAAAAATCAAACACCCGGTGTTAACTTGTGATGTTTATGGATAATGCCATCATATCCATGGGTCTATGCATGTTCACCTGGTTTAAATAAGCATTCTTGTTCTTTTTTTTCCGCCTACATTGTGGACCGATATAATGATATATACAAATCAATCAGACCGCCCTGGCAAACTTGTTTGTCGTCATGGGACGTGATACTTTAGACAACCACCATTCACCTCTAGATCACTTTTTGTGAGTGAAGACTTGCTATTTTCACCTCCTTCATGTAGCCTCTGCTGGGCATGTTAAAGTTAGCAGGAAGTGGTGGAATAAAGTGCCTTAAGAATTTGGTCACACTGAACAGACTGCACAGTACAGGCCAAACCACATTTTTTCTTCTGAGGAAAGCGCTGAGTCATTAAGTTGCCACCAGATGGCTCTCTACCACTAGAGTCTAGCAATCTGGATCAACCTCTGTGTAACTGAATAATACTATGGGGCAGTTTGGCAGGAAAAGTTATACAATATAAGGCCAGTTTAGCTATAGCTGATGTTTCTGTGTATTTTCAGGGCTCCACGTGTCATCAGTGCCGTCAGAAAACTGTTGACACAAAGACATGCTGTCGCAGTGAAGACTGCCGTGGGATTCAGGGTCAGTTCTGTGGGCCATGCCTGAGGAACCGATATGGGGAGGATGTAAGGAAAGCGCTGCTTGATCCGGTCAGTCTCCTGATACACCAACACACTCTACACCTGTGCAGGTGCAGAAAAATAACATTGTACACACTGTTGGGTAACAAAGCTACAAGGGTACTTCCAAAAGTTGTCTGCCTCACCAGAAAGCATCACTGGAGAAAGATGTTCTGGTATTATTCTTCTTGTGGTCCACTGATGTTAAAGCTTCACCGCCCCTTCGCTGGAGATGGTCACATCTTAAAACTTCAGATATGCCTTAAAAGCATGGATGACCTTATTGTCACACTGAAAATGGTGCCCATGCAAGTCAGTATCAAGGGGGCAGAAGATAAAGATGTAAATTATGAGTAAAGGTCAGATGAGAACATGGGATGACTATGATCAAGTTAAATTAAGCCCAAGACTCAGTACATCTTCTCTTTGTGTGAGAGTTGAATTTTAAGAATACACCCTAAATTGCATGAAAATGCAGTGCTGATATTTTTCTGCTGTACTTACGAGATTGTAACTTGACATTAAAATTAGTGGAAGACAAAACTTTTTCTTGCTTTTAGTTAAGTGAACTTTCAGTTGAGGAGCAGCAGCTAATCATATGTTTTGACTTCTTGTGATACCAGTTGGTTTGGATTTTGGTTTTCTCCTCAGGAGTGGAAGTGCCCTCCCTGTCGAGGCATTTGCAACTGCAGCTTCTGCCGTCAGCGTGAGGGCCGCTGCCCAACCGGGATCCTGTTCCCCTTGGCTCAGTACCACGGCTTCTCTGACGTCCACTCATACCTTAGCAGGTGGGGTAGAACACCATAAGACTATTTGATAAATGAAGATGTTCTTATGTAGTGGTAACAAATACATTTGAAACAATGCCTTGATTACAATGGAAACCATGTGTATTTGGAGACCTGGAAGGGGCCACGGTGAGGTCAATAGTGGTGGATTTGAGGCTGGGTAACATTTCATTAATTAAGGGTTTGGACCCAATGCCTTCCATCAGAAGTCAGTTGTTATGCTGCTAAACCCACCTACTGAATGACCAGAAAATGTGTTTATTGGACCTGACAAAACCTCTCCAACTCTTTTCTCCTCCTACAGCCTTCGTAACAAATTGAAGAGTGAAGAGAGCAATGGAGAGATGTGATTTCAACACTGGAGGAGCAATTGGTCAAACTGTTTTATTTTCTTCGTATTAATGTTTTAACTGTTTGTAGTTTAATAAAACACACAACCTGTGATTTTAAACAAATTACTTTCTGACCAACTGATTGTTTTATGTGTATTGTGAGTGTGTTGGGGCACAGGTTCTCAAAGAAATGAAACAGAATATCTTTATTATTTTAATCCAGCTGTTGGCATTCGCAGTAGTTCGTATACACAATATAAAATCCCTTATTTAAAACGGGGCAAAAAAAAAAAAAATAAGAGCACTTGCTGTCCAATGAACTTAGTCTATAGAGTTTTTAAACATTAAACAGATTACATGTTACAATGTTGTTTCTCAAAGGAGTTATGAAGCAAAAACAAACAAACATTTCAACAGTGATGGGAAGCACATCTTTCCAGAAAAACATTACAGTTTGCAACTTATTTATTTGGACAACAAAAGGAAGTGTATCCAAGGTTTGCCTCAAGCTGGATCTTTTCCAGTTATAACTTTAGCATATGCATTACAATAGTACAAATTATTAGAAAGTTTGTGGACCAAAGAAAAGTTTCCTACTTTTGTTTGTAAAGTGAGTATGAACCTTTGGTTTTGAGCTTACATATTTATGCTGTCTGGACATTATTACCAAATACTTCACTGCGACCAGATAGGACTTAACAAAAATAGTTTTAAACAAATGGATGTGACTGCAAGGCAAAGTCTCAGAAGATAAGTATACCACAGAAAAAGTACATGGAAGATCTGGACTGTAGACAATACATTATTCTATGACAGAGAAGCTCTTAAGTTTACACATTTAATCTACATATATATATATATATATAAAAGTAACAAGATTAAGATTGATTGTGCACAAGAGGTTCAGACAACTGAAAGGCAATCTCTTGCAATCATGTAAGATGATCCTGCCTATGCTAAGAATTTCTGTAGCCTTTACCAAAAATATATATATTTATATATATATATACATAAAAAAATCAAAATGCTTTGCGATGATAAAGATATCAAAGCATGATGGCTTGAATGTGTGTACTTAGATAAGAGGTTAAAGAGTTATTCTCAGGTTTTCAGTGCCCTGAGACACATATCCTCACACTGATTAGTACTTGTAGCTCTGACCGGTTGCTACCAGCTGTATTGTGGCAACTGACTACCCCAAATAATTTTGCATAATCAAAGGTACTGGGATTATTAGTTTGTGAACATATCCAGCTCTCAAAACACTGCAACCACAGCAATTTGAGAATTTAATATCTGTTGCTCAGTTTTTAATGGGGAATTTAGCATTTTGAGCTGATGTGGGACAGTTTGCCTGAAGGGCAGGGATGATACAGCAGCCCAGTCTGATGGGGCAGGACACGCCTGAAATGAAGAGGGGCAAGTGGCAAAGCGCAGAAATGAGGGCAATAGCCTGACTTAACAGTGCCATCTCTTCACTAAAGAAGCTTGTATGGAGAATATTATGAGCTACAAATTCAGCAGGAAGTGTGCTGATCTGTGTTTTATTGCACTCCTACTATCAAGTAACATTGGATCTGTATGTGGGACAAATGTAGTGCCATTTCTATTCAGAGAAAATAAGATTTTATGATGACTTCTCGAGTTAAACATTTTAATCCAACTCACCCACCCCTAAACCTAAAATGCCACAGGTATCTAAATACGTGATGTAGATCATATTCCAGCCTCAGTTCTCAAATTCAATAGTGTCTGTTGTGTTGCATCTGTGACCACCTCTCATTGGAAGCCTTTGAGAAGTTGTGCGTTTGCAGTAACGTGCCCTTTTTAACCCCGAATGTCCAAATACAATATCCACCAACGCCATTTTCCTCCACCATTTTTAGTAACTGTTGCCATTGATTTGGTGAAGGTCCACCTGCATCATGTTGATACCACTGCTGGCTAATCGAGCTATGCTCTCTGCAGATAAGGTTTCCATGGTGACAATGGTGTGCTGGTCACTGGCCAAAACTGCTCCAGTGCCGGCTTCTGTTCCTGCTGCAGGGGAAGCAGTATCAGTTGTGATTGTGGTGCTGCTGGTGGTGACAGTTGCTACTTTCTTGTTCAAATGGGTCTTGACGTGCTTTGAGAGGTGATCGCTGCGCATGAAGCGTTTAGGGCACTCTGGGCACATAAACCGCTTCTCACCTGAAATGTGGGAAGAAAGCAAATAAAGTAAAACAGTTGAATCTGGTATTTCCTTAGACCATGACAGACCACTGGCTACAAAGGTAAAATCAACCAGTTATAAAGACTTAATGCACTGTATCACAGTAAATAAAAAAAAAGAAAAAGAAAATTTAGACTTTAAGATGAGATGAATCAAACCCGAAAGGGGGGCTAAGCAACGTGATAACAGTCAGTGTTGGCTGAACCGACACTATTCCACAGCAGACATTATGACTTGTAATAGTCAGGACAGTGGTGTTACTAATGAACTTACATCCCAGCAAAGACATGACCATAGGCTAGTATGCACAACACCAGGAACCGCAAACTAAAGTAGCTGTATGAATTTAAGATGTCTTTTGTTACTAAACAAAATTGTCATTTGTACCTGTGTGTGTTCTCTTATGGCGCTGAAGCTCATCTGAACGGGTGAATCGTTTCCCACAGAAAGACCAGCTGCAGACAAAGGGGCGTTCTCCTGTGTGCCAGCGAAGGTGGGCCCTCAAGTGGGATGTCTTGCCATAAATCTTCCCACAACCAGAAATGTGACAGATGTGCTGTTTCTTTTTAGTTGGGTCACTGCTTGATGTAAAAACAACACACCAGAGTGTGAAAGAAAGTGGTATTAGTGGGAGATGAAAATTCAAGTGTAAAAGCCTTTGAAACAAATAGAAGAGCAAAGAGAGCGATGTAGAAATGTAATTTCAACACTAGGAGGCGCAATTGTTCAATCAGTTTTTTTTTCTCTGTATCAAAGTTTTGCCTCCGAGTAAAATAAAACACACACAACCTGTGATTTAAGTAAATTCATTTCTGACCAACCGTTTGTTTTATGTGTATTGTGAGTATGTTGGGGCACAGGTTCTCATAGAAATGACACGGAATATATTTATTGTTTTTATCCAGCTGTTGGAATTAATAGTACTTGTATACACAATCTCACTTCCACTGAAATTCTCTTTAAAAAAATTCAGTTCAGTGGAACTTGGATTTAATTTTTGTAACTTTGGACAGCGGCTTTAATAAAGCATTGAATTCTGTTTCGTGACCATTAAACACAAGCCTCTCAAGACTAAGGATCTTTATTTTACTAAGAACTCACGATGAGCTTTAAATAATGTTCATCATAACACTATCAGAATGACTGTATTGTAAATATAACCAGTAAAACTTATTTCAGACAACATATTCTTAAAAAGATTATGACGATAAAAATAATGCATTTTGTTATAAAGCATATAACATTTGGCCAAAAGGCAGAAATAATAGAGTTAAGCGACATACCGTCCCTCTCCGTCCTTGCAGAAGGGGCAGGTACAGGCTTCTCTGCGGTTACGTCGCCCTTGAGGTTGTGGGCTTACATCTTCATCATCCATAGCTGCACTATCATCCAAACTTTCTCCACCTGTCTGCAACGCCTGCTCACCTGTAGTGAAGGAAAAGGAAATACTCAAGTGTAAGATACTGTACACAGTGATTTGATTGATCTTTTTGGTTTAACACATTTCATTTAACAAGTTAAGGACAAACTACAGCCACTTAATTTTCTATTCCATTCCTCACAGTGTTGGCAATTTTCTTTTATTTAAGAACCTGTTGAAACTTCATTCAACAACATTCAGATGGTTAAATCGTCCTTAATTAGTGCTTTCCTTAACAGCAGCTGCACCCAAAGGGTTAACCAGTTACATTATTGTATGCTAGAAATGTTTTCTGACCTCAACTATATGTTACATGCAACTGAGATATCTATAATTTCTGATCTAATTTAAATCATTTCCAAAGACACAAAGAAATAAGAATCGCACCTATTTATTTCTGATACTTTTAATTTAAGTGCATTTAAGGGTCAAATAATACTCATCCCAGGGTATTCAGAAAAAATTGTAGTTTAAGTACAAATGAAATGTGCTATTTGCACAAGAGTAACATTTTAAATAATGCATAAATACAGAGACAAATGCTGGTTACCCAGTGCCCTCTGGGTTTTTCACTATGCTTGTGGAAGATTTTTCTTTCAAATCACTGACACTGACGTGTACAAAAATGAGCTGTTCAGTGTTGCTAAAGTCAAACCAAAGTCTGCTACATACACAGCTAATGAGAAGTACATGGTTTAATAATGCAGTTAACAGACTCAGAGTCCTCACAAATGTTTGTATTTGACAAAATGTAGACTAGCAAGCATGTAGATGTACATGGAGGGACTGCCACTGACACAACTAAAAAAGGGTTTAGACAAGATAAAGGCCTCTCTATATGGTGGGAGGGGCGAAGTTACACCCCTGCTATAACAGACGTTGTGGCCTAGCCACAACTACAGTGTAATGTGAACATCATCCTAAGGGATGCAGAATCACCAAGAAAAGAAAAAACTAAGCATGAACACAAATGCATGCAGTGCAGTAAAGAGCTCGGGGAAACACTGGGCCAGCTAAACTGGTTGAACCAGTATAGTGCACTTCAGACACACTGAAGCAAAAAGAGATCAAATCCAGAGATACAAGATACTTTACATTTCAGAGCAAAAATACAGGGGGAGGAGGAAACAACAGCTAAACCAAATTTTTACACTACTAAATATTTACTCAACCCAACTGCCAGTTAGTCTACTACTTTACAAATACTACAGACTGCAACAGCTGATCTTTACTTTTTGGTCATCTAGCTTGCCTAAAATAGGTTAAAATTTTTTATTTTTTTTTAAAAGAATAAACACAATTAAAGGTTACGTTTACTGTCTGTTATTTTGATCAAAATCAAAATCTGTGAACATTTCTAAAAAGTAATGATTGCAAATAAAGCCCCACAACATAAATCATTCAGTACAAATAAGGTCACTGTGTTTTCACTAACCGCTTAAAATGTTTGAAACACACCAACTGGTTTAATACAATGTAAAATACAATAGCTTAACATTATGTATACATTTTTTACACTGAATATTATTGCTAAAAAGGAGGGGACTGACTGACCTGGACTGGTGATGGTGATGGGAACCCCTTGTAGCTGATGCATCTGCAGGCCAGAGCTTCCAAGGGAGTTTAGATTTATGGTCTGGATGCCAGGGATCTGCACAGTGTTGACAGATACTCCTCCAGCAGCAGCCCCCTGAGTCTGGCCAAGTTGCGGGAGAGACTGCACTGGAGCCAGTGTTATCTGTGCTCCTGTCGGACTCTGGATCTGAATGGTCTGCCAGCTCACCTGGCCATTGGGACCCACAGTGCGCAGGAAGATGGGCCCCGTGTTTGGCATAATTTGAAGATTTTGGAGCCCTTCCTGGCTAAGTGTTGGAGCCGCAAATACTTGACCGCCTGCAGTCGCAACAGTACCGGCCTGGATGGTTTGGAGTGGTGTTCCACCTTGGATAACCTGCTGAGGCTGTATCAGGATTTGCTGTGGCTGCTGCCCGTCTCTGTTGTCTGGCTGTATTGGGACACCCAAGGAAGATGCTGTGCTCTGCTGGAACGTTCCTGTCACTGCTCCATTGCTGTTATGTGTTTGAGTAATTCCATAAGAGGAGGTCTGTGTAGTAACAGTGGATGCACTTGTCATGTAACCTGCCGCACTATTGGAAGACACTGGCTGTTGCGACTGCTGTTGCTGTATGAGTTGGTTTCCCCCGGCATCTCCTCCACCATTTGCATCTCCACCTGTACCACCGGCACTGACAGGCAACAAAGTGATGTTTCCATTTATAGAGACGGGCATATTTGCCACAAACTGAGGCTGGTTTTGTAACACACTGTTGCCTAAGCTTATATTTTGTATGGGGATGGCTCCCTGAAGGAGACTGGGCATGGTTATGATGTTTCCTGCTGCACCAGCTCTGTTGGTTGCAGCTATGATCTGCTGGCCATTAGGAGAGGACACTATCTGAAACTGCTGCCCTGGTCCTGCGGCAGCAGGTACAGCTGACTCCTGCTGAGCATGTGCGAAGTGCAATGGCTGGCCATCTACTGTCTGAAACTGGGGAATAACCTGGTATTGAATGTTGGGCATCATGCCTGATATGGTGGTAAGCACCTGTTGACCCTGTACTGATGGAGCTTGAGCTAGTACATATTGCTGTGGCTGCTGCTGCTGACCCTGAGAGCTTGCAGCAGCTGCTGATGGTGACAGCACCTGTCTGCTCTTGCCGGTGTCTCCTCCTGTCATCACCCCTGAGGAATCGGTGGTGACAGTGTTAGACCCTGAGGATGCTTGAACGCTGAGAGGGATAACCTGCCAGCCGTTGGCACTGGAGGTGAAAACACTCTGGTTTAGGTCCAGCTGATGCTGCTGGTTTTGCTGTTGCTGGTCTGCAGGGGAATCACTCTCTCCTGGGGTGTCAATTCGACTGCATGTGGCAGCCAACAAGGCAAGAGGAGATGGTTGCTGTGATTCCTAGAAAAAAATGTACAAAGAGATTAAATGGAATGTCACAACTAAAAATATATATCTTACTGTCTTACATAGTATAGCTACAAAAAATAGCAACAGATGCAAAAATTTACAATTGTATTTTACATTCACAAAGGAAGAACATGTCAGCATTTCTACACGCAAAATTACAAAGTGCTTTACAAGAAAAACTGCCGATACCGGGAAAGGTTAGTGTGAGATTATTTAAAAAGTAACCTAAATGGTAAAAGGATCACAGCAGCAATTACAGGAGTTACAGTAAAACAACCATAGCTAAAAATGGATCATATAAGACCAGGAGATGATTAAAAAAAAAAAAAGAAAAAAGAAATGCTCATCATCGTTGAGAGGCCTAGACTGAAAAAGACTAAAGGGCATTTAAGTATAAACATCTAGAATCTGATAGAATATATATTATAAAGTAGAAATCATGTGATTGAGTTTGGAATTTAATTTCACAAAATGTGCAGCTCTGAGAAGACCCATATAAATATGTTATACTGCAACACTGCCAAAAACTCAAATTCGAACAATAAATACACTTTTTTTGGTCAACCAAGTCGCTGTCTAGCACTTCACTGGGAGTGGGCTTCAGAGAGAAGTCCTGGGGGTTGGGAAAGTATGGGAGGGATCACATTTTTCCAGAGCAGCGGCGGGCTCGGCTTCCCCTCCCCCCAAACCCACCCATCTCCCTCCCACACTTTATTTTGCCCTATAAACTGACACACTCCTCTAGCCACCCCCTCCAAGGCCAGCCAAATGGGCCGAGCAAAATGCTCATGAAGTGCCGGGGTTTGACGGGAACACCCCGTGTGGGCGAAATTTACCTGCCCATTCCCCACCCCAGTGACATGTGCTCTGGGGAGAAAATCAACAACCCGCACAGGTTCCGACACAAACGTATCTCAGAAGCAATAACACAAATAGGAAATACATCTCATGTTCATTGTGTATGAGCGGGAGAGCACAGTTAATATTTTCCTGCTTACAATCATGTCACTTTGAAAAAGCGCGAGTTAAATGACCAGTTAACCTACTTGTGAATTTGTGTTTCGCTTTTGACTGAAGCCTCCACCGCTCTCCACAGCGGCCATTTCGCCCTGCTGCTGATCTGCGGAAGAAGAGTTTGTAAGATCACTTCTCCTCAAGTAGTTTTAAACCAGCAAACTACCACACTGTGTTAACATGGCTTTTCACAATAGTAGGGTAAAACAGTATATACACGGTCGACTCCACTAAAATAACTAAACTCTACATGTTTCTGTAGTTATTGTGAGGCAGTTCAGACGAGAAAATAAAGGAAATCCATGCCACCAGGGCCAGCTAGCCTACAAGCTAAGCTAACATGAACTCACCACAACAAGTTGTGTTGGAAAATCGCTAAGTGTTAGCTAAAGTGACCGAAATGGCTTCAGTTGCTCTAGTAAATATAACCAGTTAGCGAGGAATCCAGTAAAGTTAAATTATCAAGTAAGCAGCAAATGTTAATTAGGAACATAATTAAAGTTGCTGTTAACCAGTTAGCTTCCTTTACTTAGTTGGCTAAATGTTGTTAGCCAAGTACCAGCAATTAGCGGCTAAGTAACGTTAGTTGGTCACTTTTAAACTGCTGGTAGCCACATAACAATACAGTATCGTATTTACAGCGGGGAACACATTTAAAACAATGTACTTTGACTTTACTTCTTACTGCAAAGTTAATGCTTCGTTCACAACATGCCACCGAGTTTAAAAAGTTCACTTACTGCTCATAATTTGAAGACGGGAGGAGTTTCTCTGCTCTTTTTTCGGGTTGACAACTTTTCACAACTTCACACAAACTTGACGCCCCCCTCCCATTTGAAGAAGAAAGGCGGGTGCGTTGAATTTAAGAACCTCCGCGTCCTGCCGGTTTGGCGGAGAACAAAAACTAAGAAATAGTTTTTACATTATTTAATTTCAAACGTTTACACTTAAGTTATGAAAATTCTTGTTAACTCAAGGCTTGCGTTTGCCTTGTTTCATCCGCATCTCACAGTCCTCACAAGCGATTATAACTCTTATGACTCTAAAGCAATTCAACTTGTTTTACAGTGTTGATATTTTATCTGTCACACACATATATATATAAACTTCAATTTGATTAAATTGTTTTCATTCAATTTACATTTAATAACTAGCTGGACAAACTTAACATCCCTAACTATTGGGTAGAGTGACATTAGAGTCTCAAAGTAATGTGCTAACACACTAGATAACTACATGTCCAAACATCACATTAATAGTTTGGACGTGCGGGGCGTTTCGTCACGTTAGAAATTCTTCATTTAAATGTCATTTGAACGTGGTGACTGTACTATCGCAGTACCTCATCACTTAAAAGAAGCGCACCCCTGTGAGAGCTACTTGTGGAGGATTGCTGCTTTTCTCCAATAGAAAAGGTTGTTTCTATCAGCGAGTATCAGCCAGCCAATGTAATTGGACCAAAGGCGGAGAAAGAGGCGGGACCAAGCAAGGTAGGTTGTACCTCTGAG
The DNA here is from genome assembly GCF_000690725.1 of Stegastes partitus. NCBI lineage: Eukaryota > Metazoa > Chordata > Actinopteri > Pomacentridae > Stegastes > Stegastes partitus. The sequence goes on along the minus strand of NW_007577939.1, from coordinate 462,867 downwards.
TATGATTGACGTTGGGTTATCTGTTTTCCGCTTTGAAGGCTGAATGAGTAAACAAACAGACGTAAATATCGATAATTCTCTTTTATCCTTCTGGAATATTGGCTCATCATTCAACAGAGTAGCGCTGATAAAGCTCATCTCTAACTTTAAACACGGAGGTGGATAAGCTGGAAGGCGGACTGGGTGTTTTAAGTCTTGCCTCCGTGGCCACTGGCCACTCCCTGGTGGCGCCCTGTGGGTCGGGAAACAGCAAGGAGGCGGGAGGAGTCAGCCCGGGTGGAGGAGAAGATTCCCCATCACACTCACACACTGGCTGCAACCGCGCTGGGAGGAGAAAATGGCTCGTTTGTGGGAGGGCTTTTATTATAGGGATTTGTGAGGGGGCTGTCAGTAAAGCTGCACATGTGCCCATGTAAACAGGACAGAGGGTGGAGTCCGTCCCTTAGCCAGGCCTGCGCCCACCCAGCTCTGACTGAACCCAGACACTGATGTTTCTGCAGGTAGTCAGAGAAATAGGGATTTTTATCTCTATTTATTCACTACACCTCCACAAGACAGCGTATCACTTTATAATAGCACCTGCCTCCTTCTATACCATGATCTAACTTTATCCAGCAGAAGTTTTTAAAATCATTTGCTTGGGTAAAAGTATGAATTTAACAATGTAACGATGCTCCAATAAAGAAAATGTCATAAGTACCCACCATGCAACAGACTGGCCCTGTCGATGCTACAATTTACATTTCACTGCATTAATTGGTAATAATGACTTGGTATCCAACGTGCATTTTGTTCTTATTGTGTTGAGGGGAAGTCAGTTTTAGCAGTTTTTTATTTGCTTTTTGCATACTGATTAAAAGCTTAATCCATCATAGTTTTAAAAAGCAGCATTTATTTGTCACAAATACATTCATGCTTATGTTTATGAGCTCACAAAAGGTTTTGTACATTTTAGCCTTTACTTAAACTCAAATAAATGCAATTAAATCAAACGTGCTGCTCTCCTGCACAGCACAGAAATACCTATGCAAATCAGTACCTGTGTTAATGTAATTCCTTTCCTTTAGGCTGCTCCACAAAATTCCTTGGGTGTGCTTAAGCCATGAAGCCCATCGCCTACAAATACATCCATCAAAGTATTTCCTCATGCTTTATTTAAAACTTTTGCATATGTTGCATTAAAATGTTGGTGCCACTTTTTAACCCTTAGTAAATAAACTGCCATGAATGAGAATGACTATTGAGTTGGCAAGTTGTGAAAGCAGTGGCGGTTCTAGACATATTTTACTGGTGGGGCCAGTGTTTAATCACAGGGGCACATTAAAAAACAACGACAATGATATTCAAGCACTAAAAACTTTTATTTACTTCATGATAAGATTAAACAAATGTTTTTTTTTGTGTTTTTTGTTTGTTTGTTTTTTGTTTTTGTGTTTTTTACAAAAAATACATCAAGTGAAACAATGAGGTTATCGGAGCCAGTACTGAAATGTGTAACATAACAGGGAGCCTCCAGCAAGAGTTCCACACAACAACTGCGAGGTGTAACTTTGTGTAAATATAACAATAAATATAATAACAATAAAATATATAACGTATGTTATATATTACTAATACAATAATACACATATATTGAACCCACAACCACTGCTGCACCACTCAACCTGTTACACATACAACTCATTTAACAAGTAATGTTAACCATCCATACTTAGCAGGGGTGGATGCTGTTGTTTACTTTACTCACCCCTGGTCCTATGAAACAGTCCTGCATCATGTGCTGTCCTCGCGGAGGAAGTATCATCATCAAGTACGCTGATGTTCCAATTGCACATTAACCGGGAGTCCCTATATGTCCAGTAGACAGCACCGGAGTACAGTTTGGGTGTGTCACTCTGATTCATCGTATAGAGCCACATTAGTTTCGATTTCGACGCTAGTGCATGTCATCGTTATGAAGTGATCAGTTTATTACTCAGTCAGAGGGGCCAGCACAGGGGCCAGCGACATTTGAACAGGGGCACTGGCCCCTGTAGGCCCCTGTGTAGAACCGCTCCTGGCTGTCGATTATGTAAACAATGAAAAACATAAAATCCTCACGTTATTAATTTAGAATAGTCCTTTCAAATCGGCAGAAGTTAGTAACAAATAAAGCATTCCCCCACAGTGAATGTTTATTTACAACCATTCACTAATTGCAAATAAATGAATGCTGGTTCCAATTCCCTTCTATAACTGCAATACAGAAGGTCAGAGGTCAAACGCAGGGGTTTATTGGAGTATTCATGATGGGCTCAAGGAAAGCAACAAATGTGTGGCTAGAGCCCCTGTAAGGCATTTTAAGTTAATTCAGCTTTGGAATTTAAATTCCCCCACTGTCTTTAAAAGGTGAGTTTACTGTACTTCAGTTGAATATTTAGTTTAAAGTTAAATCAACTGAACTGACAAAACAGACACGACCATGAGTTGAATCACCCAGTCATATAGACAAAGGTTACAGACGGATTTACTCTACATTTGACATATTCTGAGTTTTAAGACTTTATAGTTATTTAACATAGAGAACTTACAGCTTCCAGAGTCAGTATAAACAACCTGTGAGGCTGCTCCTGGTTACAGCGAGATTTTCAATTAACTAGGAATTCACCTCTTTATCTTGGGTAAACTGGAAAATATGCGTGGATGAAACTAATTTCCTTTATGATGTTCTACAGTGCACAAACAAAAGTGTAATTTAGGTCTATAAAAGTAAAATGAAGTCGACTATTCAGTGTCATTAAAGCTTCACAGCTCACAAACACTCATATAAGAGTGATTCATCATATAATGTAGCCTTATAAAGTACCACTAATTGATTCTCAGCTGTCCTTATCAGAGTGGATTTTCATATTGAATGCCTCTGAATCAAAATGATAGCCTACTGTGGTATTGCATGGCTGTAAATGTAAAAAAAAAAAATGAAATAAAAAAAATAAACTTGCTATCAAAGATGCTTTTCCTATCTTGCAAATGACTGATGGTTTGTGCTGCAGCTGCTGTCAAGCCTTTGCCTCTGACATTTCCAGAAACCTGTTCGCTGGTGTGTTCTGCAGGATGTGTCGCAGCTGCTTCCCACGCTGGTAAAACTTTTTGTATTTCAGATGAGATGCAAAGTCACTTCCTACAAGCTTCTCTAACCTGCGATGATCCGCGCAGATTCGCAGCCTACGACTGAAACTTTTTTTCTTTTTTTCTTTTAGAGGAAATCAGCAGAAAAAGCCGTAATCGCGTCCTGGTCGTTGATAACCCGGGGCAGGCTGGATACAGTTTGACAGTTTGCTGAAGCTGCAGATGAAGTTCGAGATATTTTAACCTGCCTCAACAGGAAACGAGAGAAAGAGCGCCGCTGTCACACAACTGAAACCTGCGTCGATGAAGGTAAAGCTGCTCTTCGTTTGTCAGGATTGTTTGCTTTAAATAGAATTTAGAAAAAGAAACTCTGAACACGTCTGATTGATTTAGTTATAAACACAACCGGTGGACACTTTTAGAGGAGAGTGAAGAAAGTATTATTCATATTTTTATGTGGTTGTTATTTATGTCCTACAATGGTGGACTTCTGTAATCAGTAAAAACTACAAATCTCTCATCTCTATATGACAGTGTTGCATCTACACTATGATGGGGCTCATGTCAAAGTTATTTGGCATTAATGAAACGGTGAAGCATTGATCTTTTTACTGTACTGTACCTCACATCATTTTCTAAAGCTGCTATCTGTGTGTGTGTTATTTGATCTGCTCAGTCTGATGCATGCACTTTATTTGAACATACAGATATTGTTTTCTGTCATTTATGCTCACTTCATGGTTTATCATTTTGTCAAGTTTACTCTTATCCTGAAAAAAAAAAGTTTATTTTAGCTGTTGACTTGACCTTCAACCTCAGCTTGATGCATTATCATTGTGCTCATTGTATAGTTTAATTTATATTATAGGTATACTGATATTTGTCTAATACCAGCTTTGTATTTATGTTTTCATGCAGCATCCACACATATGTGCTCATGTCCAGTGGCGCTCACATTATTAGTAGCATTTCTAGACAGAATAAATATCAATTTAAAAGCACAAATGAAGAGACTGCGATACTATAGTAGTTGTGGCTGACAAGTCACGCAGAATTAATGTCTTTCTCGTCTACCGTTTCAAACGTTTCTCTTAACTTGCCAGAGAGTTCAGTTGTTGCATCCTGTCAGTTATGTTTGGTAATAAAAGTTCAACTTTAATAATAAATGATAGTGGCAGAAAACATAATATAATGTAAAAAATATTTGCGGTTTCAGCCTTTGAAAGCAAACATCAATGGGAATTTTAAACTGGATTGTCAGGATTTCCCTCCCCCTGACTGTGTCCTTGTGCTTCAACAGCTTCGACCCCACCATGTTCCCTGGCCGTCTGTGAACTGAGGCCATGGAGAGCTCGTCCTCCACAGTGAGGCGGCGAGCCTGGATCAACAGCAGCCGACAGTGGCCCACTCTGGAGGAACCTGACGGGCCGCTGTGCAACTTCCAGTCAGCCTCTATAGCGGACGACGACGTCTTTTCTGATGGTGAGTGCAAATTCAGGGCTTTGGGAGATTTCTATCACACATCTGTACATTATGTACAAGTTATGTAACAAAGAATTCACTGAGCTTGGAGACACCTATGACTCAGTAATGATTTTCAAGGAAGTGGGATATTTTGTTCCTTGTTTATTAGCACCGGTCATTTCTGTCATTGCAACTTCACACAATAGTGGCACATATAATAGAGAAATGACAGTGCTTCCCTGCAATTAGAAGTTCCATATTTGTTTTGTTTTGTTTTTTACAACAGAATGTTTAAAGTGAATATTTATTGTTTGAATGTTTGTCAGAAAAGACAAACATGAATATAGATATTTATTTAATGGGATTTACTCATGAACCTAAGTGTAATTTCCACAGGATGCTTCACAGGAAAGATTGAGAACTGGCTCCTCGGTTGTGGGTGAGTCAACATGCTTTGCTGCTTGTTATTGTTCTGAGATGATATTATTTTGAGCGCTGACTCTCAAGGCTCTGAAAGACAATATGTCAGTCACTGGAAAATGGTTAGCAAACAACAGAGAGTAGAGTGGAAACTCTCTGAAGTCAGGTGTTCCAGGAAGACATGTAGCAAGATACTGTTTTTCACAACAGTTTTAGATGATGCATTTTACAGTTTAACTGTGAAAAAATAGGTGCTGACTTTAAAATCACTAAATGAGTAATGTGACTTGATCTTTAGCTGATTTGGCAAAGTTTGTTCTTAGGAAATCTGCCAGTGGTCAATGTCACAGCAGGTTATGATTTTAAAACGGTCACTGTCAAGATATAGATGCAGACATGTCTAGTCTTCAGTGTTAAAGCTGTTTCACAAAATAAACAACCATAACAATAAAACAAAACAAAAAAAAAAACCCAAAAAAGCTTCAGCCTTGGACTTTCTAAAAATGTCCTTGTGGTGTAGAGTAACCCAGTTATATAACTGGAATAAAATAACAGTTCCTTCTGTTATGAAACTGATTGGAGGAAGGACATAGCATTATTTAATGTCTCATATGTCTGTAATTAGAAAGGAAGCTGCACTGGTGGTATTTAAAGACGTGCACCACACAGTATGTCTGCATCGAAAGGCCCATAACACTAGATAAGCATACAATAAACAGAATAGTTAGTGGTTAAATGCATTCTCAGAACTCAACATGTAAATAACCACATTGAGAGGCGTTGACCATAACGTTAATATTTCTCCAAGAGGAAGTCGACAAGACTATACCAGCCTTTTGAAAGCTGATTACTGAGTAGATCTCACAAGCTGGTGCTGTGACCAGGCTGCTATCGAACTCTAGATGAAACCATTTATGCAAACACAATTGCTTATTTGGTAGAAGCATGCAAATGCAACAGACTGGGTATGTGCGCATTTATGTATGAAATGCTGCTTTACAGGTCAGATGCCAGCAAAGACAGCAGCGGTCAGCTGAGTTTTGGTGAGTGTGAACTGACACAAACCTTGTCAAGATTGACAATGTATTGTTTATTGTAACTCAATTTAGATTTTTTTATTTTTTGCACTTAACATACTTACTGTTGAATTTAGTATAGTAAAATCAGCTTGAATGTGCAGAGTCCAAAAAATGTAGTTTGTTTGTTTTGACCCCTTTTGGAAGGAAATTTACTGAATCTGCACTACTACAAAATAAAAGTACATAATCACAGTGAAGTCAAAGTCTTGCATTAAAAATGTTAATGAAATGGTTCGTATGTTATGTTATGTACTTAAGTAATGGCCCCTGTTACACTATTAAATATAGTAGATTATTAATAGCATTTTACTGTTGTAGTTAGTTAAGGTCGACCTAATTTAAAATATTTCTATTCGTTTGAGTTGTACAACCTCTGATAGTACATCATGTTTAATAAGTTAAAGCTGTCAAAGGAGTAGAACATTCAAGAATTACTTCTGAATGACAGTGGAGCAGAAGTATTAAGTTGTACGTAGGTACTACAGTCAAGTACAAGTACCTCAAATTTATCCCTAGTTTGGTTATTGACCTAAATTTACATTCTGGACATGAAATTAGCATCACGTACTTACATATGTAAATCCTTGACTGTGTCCTTTCTTCAGAGTCTGTGCTGCAAGCCAACAACTTTGCTGATGACCTGAGTCTCGGAGCTGATGGTGAACACACATTGTATATACACATGTACACATGCATACACAGTTTCATAGTGTTTACATCACTTTAAAGAACATTACATTGACTTACATTTATTTACTGCAGTTTCCATAACCTGGTCCTTTACCTAAAACCAATCTTCAGCTTTGTGCCCTCACAGCATGAGTAGACACACACACAAAGTAATGAAACAGGAAGCGTCTGTTACGAAAAACATTGGATGAATTTTTAAATTTTATTTTGTAATAATGAAGACATAGACAGACTGACCCACTTGTCCATTTCAACTGTAATAGGACACTAAAACATCCAGTGTTGCGAAGTATTACTGTACCTCTGCCAAGGAGGATGCTTTTTGAGAAGGGGAAGTACATGCTACACAGTTCTTTTTTGTTAACATGTCTAAAATTATGTTGTAAAAGGTAGCAGTTTAAAAGAAAAAATAACTATGTGTTAATTAATATATCTCTCTACAATATATTTTACAATCAAAGCAATAACTTAGGATGTAGCTGCAGGGTAAAGAAGGCCTTTAGCATAATCGCAGTGTTTTAGCTTTATTGTAGATTTTAAAGATAATTGCTGTTATCCTAAAGATTATATGGCACCAGGAATAATCAACTTAAGGGTCTGTTTATTTGGAAAAATGAACCAAGGCCGGTCTATTATTTTTTTAAAAATGAGGTGTAGGAAGAAAGGACACATAACCATAAAATATTAATCCAAATATGCACTGGTGTTAAAAGTGCATCACAAATGGATTTCAAATTTCTAACTTTTTTTTTTTTTGCAATTATATGTTACATCAAGGACTAGTCATCTCATGCAATTGGTTAGAGATGCTGCCATTGACTTTTGGTTATTTGGATGACAGAATTTTAAGGGGAGATGTGTTTCCTATGAATACAAGTGTATCTCCTTTTTATACTATATGGATTTTTAAACAAAGCTAACTTAAAATACACTCCAAAGTGTCCAAATCAACTTTGGAAATCATAACTTAACCACTTCAATCATTCAACAAGCAAATCATGGAGTTATCAAAAGCAGAAACTATCTAACAAAGTAAACTCACACTTCATTCACACATTCCAGCCACTGACAAATAAGGCATCCATGTGACGTAAGACATGTTCTTTGTTCAAAGAGAGTCTGGTTCAGGTGAGCTGGCTGCCTCTATACACAGGAAGCATACACTGGGTGAGGGAAGAGTAGAAGGGAATTTTCCTCATGTGTTATGTGATAAAAAAAAAAAAATCTTAACATGACACCCTAGGTATCAGTTTATCTTTTGTAAACATGGTATGTGACTTAATCCTTGAGTAACCAGCTGGTACAGATACTTCAGCAGCTGTATGACATCCTCTGTGAACATGACTGTGTGTCCCTGGAAGAGCTGTGACATGAATCCAGATTTTACCAGAGTAACTCCCCCAGTACAAACACACAGACACATATATAGAGGCACAGATTTGCAAATGGACTATGAAACCAGCATTCTGATGTGTATCAATATATGTTTTTTAAATTCTGAAATGATTTCTTTATTTCAGCTTCTGTGTTAAGTACTGGAGGAATTCCATCTGAAGCGAGGTGAGTAGAAACTGTCATCTATGATAGTAACAGTGAAACAACAAGAAACAAACTGTTTTACTAATGATTAGATTGATTTAGTAAATGTTCAAATATATGAACCCAGGTTGCTTTGGTCATAGTGGTGACAGCAGCCTTTTGTATGTTTAACTCCATTTTCTACTAACCCTACATGAACACAATTTATTCAAAACAGCGATTTCTCACATTTTAGTTCAACTAGGAAGCATGTGAACTGGAGCCCTACACATACTGGATTTTTGGCGCTGATGCCATACCAACTTTAAGAGTAAAAAAAATCCTCTATTGAACATGTATCTTTATACATGTATACATATGCTAGAATTATATTGCAAAGGAAAAATTATGGGTCCAGCAATGGGTTTCACAAACTGCTAAGCAGCTTACCATTAAAACGCAGCTTGACTCAGCTGCCCACTTACGATACAGTCTCTTCTACATGTGCTGCAGGCAGAGTTTTGTAAACAACAGCGCTCGGCTGGATGAACTATGTGATGATTTCTAATCTACCTAAAATATATTTTTCTGCATCATGTTCCTAAAAAGGTTCTGTCTGGGTTCTCCGGCTTCCTCCCACAGTCCAAAAACATGTTGAGGTTAATTGGTGATTCTAAATTGTCCGTAGGTGTGAATGTGAGTGTGCTTGGTTGTCTGTCTCTAAGTGTGGCCCTGTGATTGTGACTGGTGACCTGTCCAGGGTGTCCCCTGCCTTTGCCCTAAGTCGGCTGGGATAGACTTCAGCCCCCCTACCACCCCAGCGAGGATTAAGCGGTGTATAGATAATGGATGGACGAATGGATGTTCCCAAATAGAAAAAAATTCATATCGGCTCATATTGTACAACATGTATACTGATACCAACATCTGTGACAGGTCAATAGCACTTGAATGTAAAATTAATTAGCCATTATATGGGGACATTTTTTAGTTTTAAAGAATATATGAAGTTAAACTAGTAATTAACAGTCTGTTGCTATTTTTCTTCTTTTTTTTTCTTGCTCTGTGCTGACCATGAAGCCTGGCACGGCATCCTTCCCTCAACCAACAACGCAAACTCACCACCAGGTCAGTGGTCAACTTCCTCCTCAACTCATAATGAGAACAGATCAAAAAATAATTCTGATGTCAAATTATCTGCTTTGGACTTGTTCTGTAGAGTTTTATTTTTCTATGTTTTAAAATGCAAACTAAAACCAGTGTGAGGCATTTTTCATATACATATGCATAAGGTAACATTTTTCATGTGTCTTGTCTGAAGCACCCCTCGTCAGGGACTATGGCTGCCATCACTGAACCTGGGTCACAGCATGGCATCTAGCTGCCTCTCCTCCTCCACCTGGAGAAGTACATCGAGGTCAGGCTTTTAAAGACTTTATTTTTCAGTAGGTCCAAAAACTTGTGACCAACCTCTTTGCTTTTGAATGACCTACATAGCAGCAGTTTCTTGTTGTTTTTCCCCTAATATTAGTCTTTTTGTGCCTTGGTTTAACCTGGATAACATAGTGTGTTCCCATTTCATTGTATTCAATAGTATTTCATCCTATATCCTTTTTTAGGTTATGTTTGCGTTCGTCATTATTGGTCCCTTGGTATAGAATTTTATAAAACATTTTGAACTTTAAAGGGCTGTACAGTCTTGAATACTGAACTCTATCTCTTTCTTATACTAGTGTATCAGAGGTCCTGCAGTTGTGTTCAGAGGATGCAGAGGAAACTCTGTATGAGCTGGGTTTTGGCTGTGAAGAGCCACAGGTTACTGTGCGCATCCCTCCTCGCTTCTTCACGTTTCCCTCTCAGGCTCAAGGCATCAATTTCCGCCTCTTCCTGGACTCACAGCTGCGGCGGATAAGAGAAGAAGACCCCAGCCTCTCTCTTGCTAGTAAGACTGGAGTTATTAAATCACTCTGCTGCAGGTTATCTTTCATAGCTTTGCAAAGTGCATAATGTAGCTTAATGTGTGATAAGGTGAAACAATTCTGGGTTGAGATCTTTTCATTCATTATTCTTATCACAGGTCGTTTCAGACAAGTGCAAGTGCTCACAGCAATGGCCAACGCTTTCTATTCCCTCTACTCCCATGTGTCCCGCACTCCTCTCCAGAAACTGGCCACACCAGAGTTTACTTTTTCTTCTCCTGTGGAGAGGATTGAACGATTCAGGAGCAATGTTCGCAGCGAGCCGCGGTCTCCGGTGGAGAGACTGAAGGACACAGTAAACAAGATGTGCCTGTACACAGGCTCCCCCCGTGGGTCAGACTCCACTTCTCCACAGCCTTCTCCCAGGAAAAGACACAGCCTCCCCGAAGTCGTGGATATAGTTCTGAAAGGCAAGACTGGGGCTACCAAGAAGCTGGATTTGGGGGAACACAATATGAGTAATTCAGCTGTGGATGTTAAGCTGATCACAGATACAGCGTGTTACAGTGGGAAGGACACGCAAACACAGCAGACTGATACAGACATGAATCAGAATGCAAATAAAATCTGTCACAAAAAAATGCAGGACCATAAACAAACAGATAATGTTGATGCTGTTGAAAACAGTGTCAACAGTGTCAAACAAACAGATCTGGACAGGATGACTCACAGTGTGAGGACATCTCTAGCATCCCGGCAATCAGAAGGAACTGTGTTGGAAACAGAACATCAGTTGCTTTCATGTCAGCCAGAGCTGGACTCACGTTTGATTCAGAGGAACTCGAGGACAGCTGAACTAGAGCCTGTTGCCATGACTACATATGATCTAATCTGTCCGCAGATAGTTGAGAGTGTACACCAGGCGCCTTTCCGCCATCAAAACACACACAGTCCAAACAGTGTACTTCATATCTCCTCTGACTTAGAAAGCACAGATAGATCATGTTCTAGATCACACAAACCAAATACACAAACCACCGTCTGTGCGCCTGATGAGGATTCATACAAAGACATTGCCTCTTCAGGAGAGGCCACACAGCGGGATACATCCACATCACTTCCTGTCCTGGAGCCCAATGGCAACTACACTCATTATTGCATCACTGTGACTGGCTGGGAAGAGGATGAATCTATGTGTTCTTTGAACACACCAGATTCCTGTCATGCTTCATTTCACTCTCATGTCCAGACATGTGCAGAGTCATTTAATGAGGGGGAAAGACAGTACCTGAATCCTGTGACACATCAGGGCCTGAACCACGTCTCCTGTAACCTTCAGCAGGTTAACTCCTTCGAGCTGGAAGAGGTACAGTAGTTTGAAAACAGTTCTGCATATGTAGTATGAAATCTAAAGCTAGATGATGCTGAAAAAATAACATATTACGTCCATTATGATGATTAAAAAGTCATGATTTCACCAGATTTTAATCTCTATATCTTCATTTGTAATGAGTTTGTTATTTAACTAACATTTAGGTTGATTTGCTAACTCAGTAATGACTCGTCAACCCAAGTTAAAGTCTGTCAAGAAACATGATGATAGAATTTATCATCCTATTCCTACATACAGTCAAGCAGCCTAATACTCTTTCCTCAGTGGATGATGTTTAGTTTTGGTTGCTGACTCATATGTAGCTCTTTAGTGTGGTGTTAAGTGTAATTGTCAAATAAACTAGTTGCATCATAGTAGTGAAGCACCGCCAACACAATGCCTGATGTGGCACCATAACATTTTTATGAAACTGCTACAGTGTCAGAGAATTTTTACCTTCCTAATATTTCATAAGTTATGGTTAAAAGATTTTTGTGCTGTCAGTCATTTGTCATGCAGGTAGGCATGCTTGCAAAACCTATGAAATAATTAATCATTCTACATAACAATATTTTATTTTTCAGATGGATTAGAAAAGAAAAAATGGACAACTATTATAAATCAACCTGTGATAAAAAGGTTTAAGTAGTGTACTGTGATGGACCCCTTTAAGTGATCATAGTGCATCTTTGTAATTATATTAGTGTACAAGGGGATCTTGATGATAAAACAATATATTGTTCAGCTCTAATGATATATAATTATTCTTGATGTTGATTCCTAATCATAAAAGAGTTACAACAGGTTCAGTATATAAAATATATATTTCATATTTTTGTCTCCGTAGGTGCATAGTGCAGGAGAGGAAGATTTGGGACAATCAGACACAACAAGAACGTCAACCTTACCATTGTCTAAGAAAAGTCAACACAAAGGTACTGTATGTTTTATGTTTTCACTGACAACTTCAGCATGAACATTTTTTGTTGGACCTAATTTCAAAATAGCTGCTTGTAATATGCTGAAAGGTATTTTGTGTGATCAGCAAATTTGTTTGTTAATAGCAAAAACTGAATGCAACTAGTTAAAATGGTTATATTTAAAAGCATGTTGTGAGGTAACAACAAATTGTGTATGATTTTGAGCACAAAGTTTTTTTGTGAGAATTCTTTTTCGTCACACAAAACAGTACTTTAGTTTGGGGCCATTGTAGGTCTTGTACTGAGGATCTGTGAGGAATTAAATTTATAAAGTGAGAATTAATTTATCATTAGACAAGGGCTTGAGGTATGTTTCTGTATGTGCCTTCATGCTTATCTTTACATCAGACTGCAGCTGCATTTGAGCAGTAGTGCACAGTGTGTGTAGACCAACTCTGACTGGGTTTGTACCTTTTGTAGGTGAAGTGGTCCGGGGTGACAGTATGCAGTCCGACAGCAGCGGCTACGCAGATGAAGAAGTCAGTCCCTCATCAGACAGACACAGTAGATGACAGAAAACCCATTTGAACAATTTGCACAGCAGCATTTCTCATCTGTGAACCCTTTTTCTGCACTGAAGAACATTGTAAAACTAGTGAATTGAAGCAAGGACTTAAGTGAAACAGCTACAAAAGATGAAACTGTCAAATGTATTTTAAGACTCACATACGAAGATGTCAGTGGCTCTACACTCAAAAAGAAGCCTTTTTTCCAACATTAAAAGTTTTAGTGCGAAGCTTTGCGTTTTTCACAAGTGCTTTTAGTAAACACAGAATATTGCAAATAAGTAAACTCAAAAGGTTTTGAAGAAACAGTGTGGATTGTATGTTACCATGTGAAGGACTGTATTTAATTCATTACAACAACAGCAAAACTGACAAAAAATGTTTTATTGAAAACAATTTTCCATGGAGCTTATCTTTCATTTACATCTTTTTAAACTGGGCAACATTTTCTCCTCCAACCACAAAGTCAAATTTAATGTCAGCATTGACATCAATGGTGTCAGCATTCATTCAAACCCAGCGGTTAACTTCCTTTTTTAAATTATCTGAAAAACATTATGCAGATCTGCCATTTCAGAGAATGAGGTCAATGTTGCGTCAAGCACTCTGAACTTGGTGCCAGTGCTGGTAGATGTACAGAAATGTGGTCAGACTGCATTGTGCAAAAGATCTTTTCTGTAATAGTGCAAACTCTATTCTATTTTCAATACTTATATTAAGTGAGTGCAATGACCAATATGGAACAACAGTGAGGTCAGTTGTGGCGAAACCTTACACCAAGACACAACAGGTAGTCGAAGAATATAATCTGGAAAATCATCATCAGTTTTTAAATGTCATAACTGGAGTCACATTCATGTTGGCAGAGAAAAAAAGTAAACAGAAAAAAGGGGGGTTAAATGATTAAAAAAAAAAAACAAAAAAAAACAAAACAACAACAATACTGAGCATAACAAGCACAAAAAACATTATTGAGGTAATAATATTGAAACGCCACATTAGAATATGTGGCAGCTTTGTATGGTCTGTGATATAGAAAGTTAAAAGTAAGGTTTTAGTATGTTCAATAACAAGAGTAAGGCTTTTATCATTAAACTCAATGTACTTCTTTCTCTATCAGGCCAGTCACAAATGTGTCAGAAACTGATCGACAAAGCGCCTCATGCAAAACTTTCTAAAACTTTACACCAAATTTGAAGTCACAACCTTAAACAAAGATAGCTTGGCCGAACAGTAAGAACATCACAGACACAAACAGTTTAAGTTTCTGGGGTCAAATCAAAATACAACAAAAAACAAAAGCCACATTTTCCTGCTCATCTGTAAAAGGGTCCTTCTTTACAATAATTATCCTCTGATATTTATTCGGCAGAGTCTCTGTTCCTCAGCATTTCAACACCATGGCTAGAGTGTTTTTTTGTTTTCATCCAACCATGAGAACAGTAATTCAACAAATCACCAATAAATCCAACACCCAATTTTACAAACCCCTTTGACCTTTTGTACTATTTAACTGCATCTGAATTTGTCTGGAGTTCCTTGGGACGTGGAAGTCACTGCATAAGCACCATTTATAATTTAGATGAACTTTTGAAACTTTAGATTTAGGAAAATACAGTGAATGACATGAAGACAAAAAGCAAAAATACTGAAACTACATTTTTTAATTACTTGTGACAAATATGCAAAATGTCAAGAAGGGGGGCTTATGAGTTTTTTTGGTAACTAAATTATCATTGGCAACAACTACATGTCAATAGGACTAAAAGGAACTCGCAGGGTTAATTTGAGGGCACACAAAGTCTCTATTTCCAAATTTGAGGTATTCACATTATTTAAACTCATCACAAAAGTGCCTCCGCTGTCCATAGTGGAAATTTATGATGGCATTGTGTAGACGAGTTTGAGTCTGTGAGGAGGAAATCATCGAGGCCTATCATTTCCCTCCCGCCATGATTTTGAGGTACTGCAGTGCATTGTGGGCCGCGTTGGCTCGAGCAGCATCTATATTCGGAGCAAAGCCGTGGCACACTGTGATTGGCTGTGTGGACAGCTCCACGAGACACTGACACAGGCCGCTGAGACTGCGCTCCTCTGAAACAAGAACGAACAAAATCATTACAAAACATAAACCCGTTCTTAATTATTTTGTCTGGTAGTTGCACTTTTACAAAGTAATAGATATTTCCAACATCATTATAGAGCTGAGAATAAAAAGGAGAATTGAAAATATCAGTCTCTATGAAGAAAACAAAAATGTGTCTCAGTCTTTAAATATGTTTGCCTTTAAAGAGCACAACAGTATATTTCAGTGGCTGATATTATCTCCTATAAATCTGTTTAGAGATTTTATAGCTGTGATCCTTCACATTCCGTTAAAGCCAGATACCAGCTGGACTTCAGATAAAGTCCTATCCTTTCCTTTTAAAGTTTTAAAATGTATTGCTCTAGTTAAGTTTAAGATAAAAGTATTGGATCAAAAGAATCCCACACATTGTAACAATAAGTGAGTAAATAGAAACTAAAAGAAATAAATGTGAAAATGAACATGAACAATCCATTCCATGACATGGTAAGAAGTGGTAAGTAAGCAGGGTATAACAGTAGACAGCATATGCGCAGGAGTATCACATATGAGATATATTGCACCTGTAACATAATATGGTATTTATAAAAAGCACAAGAAAAATATAAAAACTACAATAACGCCTTTTTTGTAATTTCATGAGTCATACTCCTTGTAGAATGTAAAATAATGACAGTTGTGCATCACAAGTTCTAATTCTACATAACAGAAAAAATAAAATAGATAAATATCTGTAATTCAACCAGTCATTTTAATGTAGTCCCAACATGCCACATGTAAAACTGTCATCTTAAATTACGTCCATCTGTGAAGCGACGTCCGCAGATAAAATGGTTCCCCACAAAACTGAGACATCGTGCAGCTGCAGATCACTTCCTCCTCATCTGATGACTGTAATAGTAACCGCACAGCAAGCCATTTGTTTTCTGGCATGACATCAAAATGTACCCGTGACACTCTGCCGAGCGCAATGAGAGGCTTACACACCCTAATAAGGTTTATCATATGCACAGTGAAAGTTGGCCTGAGTTATCACATTTGCATGCTATTAAAACTAAACTGTCTGTAATCTCACATTTGGAAATGTAGGCCGTGATGTCCATGACCCCACATTTCTCTTTACCCTGTCAATGTTATACTTCTTTTGATCAATGTAGCATCAGTGTGGTGTTCTATAGAAGTGAATATAAGATCGATTTGAGTTCTACTGTTTGTGAACTTACCTAGATCCAGGTAACTGACATCGAAGCGCTGCTCCACGGACAGGTCACTCAGCAAAGAGCAGAAGTTAGAATCAGAAGGCATACCCAGAGGGTGACTGCGGAGCTGGAGGATCTTTTCTCCAGCGGAGTTACGCAGAGAGTCCCATGTACAGCTGAAACCTTTACTTTTTCCTGACTCAGCTCTGCTTCCCATGTGCTGTATGTACAGGGGGAAGATACGTTTTGGTAGAAATTAGTGGATATTATCATCATCCAACAGCAATATTCATGAGACATAAAAGTTGGAACAGAATACAGGGCTCCAGACTAACATTTCACTGGGAGCACTGGTGTGACCACATTTCTCAGTTGGTCGCACCAGCGCATTGTTTTGTCGCCCCCTCCACCCTTCACATCCTTATTTTGGTACAGCATCACCACAACTGTTAATCCACCTTGCATGCTGATGAATAGTTGACTAGTTGTCATTGCAAAACCTACCCTTTGCACTGACATAAAGACAGACTTTACAACAATGCAAAACTACAAGACTGAAAAATTGTTAAATATTTTAATCTAAAGATATATTCATTTTGTCACCATTCTTTTTTGCTATCAGTCCTACAAACTGGTCAGGCTAAACTCCTCACTTGCTGACCATCTGCTTATTGACAGACACTACTATTTTCAAATGTTCCCTAAATGCTTCACATGCAGACTAAGGTAAGTGCTCACCAGGTGGCTGCAGTAGCGTCAGACAGCTGTGATTCCAAAAATTGTTTTGGAAAAGACTGCAAAAACACATCCTACTGTCAGTTTTGGCAAAGCAACCTGCACTTCAAACATCAGGACGGTGGTTGATCGTGTTGATTTAATTGTAGGTCAAAATTGTGATCTCTGTTCATATTAGTTTTGCGCTTCAGGCCTAGCACTGCATTAACCATCGTGATTGAGTGTAGTGAGATGCTTTTCTTTTTAACTGACTTAGTTGAGATCTCTGCCTGCACCTGCACCCTTTATCATCAGGTATGTCTGAGTCGGACCTCTCACTCTCTCCACATTTAAAAAAAAAAAAAAAAAAATCCACTATAAATCATTTCATACTTGGAACACAGTAACATTGAAATTGATTGTTTCACATGTCAGGCAGGGAGGGACTTACTGAGCCAGTAAAGAAGAAAAAGTACGACTTTCAACCACAATGGCTAACACAGCAGCTGCCAGTGACAGCTGGAGTGTCTCCAAATCAGCCTGATGATCATCGTACACTAGTACAAATGTGACCACATGAAATTTTATCTCTCAACATATGGTCACATATGCAACCCTTTTGGTCACAGTCTGGAGCCCTGAAGAACAGTCTGAAGGACAACCAACTGGAACAAAAACATGGGAATCACTATTACTACCTGGTATTTAACTAGATGTTGAAGTCATGCATCCTTTCCTCTAATGATGCCAAACTATTTTCTTGGCTCTTTATAAACTTTGTCATTGTACTGGTGCACAAAGTAAGTGTACTTGTTTGTTTCTCACCATGGTAAATGTGTCTTCTTCTGTGTCAGCGTCATTGCTGGTCCTCAGGTCTACTGGGACATCATGGATACGTGATAACATCTTAGCTGCAGCGTTTCTCTTGGCTAGTTTCTTAGATGTACCGCTTCCTGGAGTAGAAGAGGAGATTATTGATCGATGTACTGATTGTCATTCAGTAGGACATAACAACACAAGCAACCTAAAGACTGCTCAATTTAACAAGCCTAAATTGGGATGTTAACACTTAACTTAGTCAAACTTAGATACAACAGGAACAGAATAGGACTCGAACTAAACTGTACAATAGAAATAAAATATATATGTAAAGCTAGGAAAACATGAGAAACACACACACACACACACACACACACACATATATATACACACACACACAAACATACATATGTACTCATGTCAGAGACAAAAAAATGAATTAAGGAAAAAAGAAACAAGTCCAAGAGAGAAGTAAGCTCAGGCAGCCACTGTGGTGCTATCTTAGTTGTGAGTCAGAAAAGATACAGCACATACGATTAGCTTCACTTTCACTGAGCTGTATTCTATTCTATTCCACCAACTGCCCCAGCGACCCGACCTCGGATAAGTGGAAGATAATGGATGGATGGATGGATGTATTCTATTGACACTGTTTTAACTGCATTTTTTAACTGCTGGGTGCATATAGCATGATTAATAGAATGTAAGGTTTGACCTTGACCATAGTCAGCCACCTGCAACACACACACACACACACACACACACACACACGCGTGAGCGCGCTGAGAAAATGAAACATCAAGCAGTGTACCAATTTCTACAAATCTCTCGACTCTGCAGGTCATGGTAAACTCTTTGCGATGTGCTGGGCCAGACTCCTGGGTGACTGTGTACTCTGGCAAACGCCATCCTTTCTGCACCACTAATTCCTGAAAGAGAAATAAACAAGAAAAAAAGCATAAAACAATCAGCTATACAAATATTGTAATTACACAAACAATGAAAACATTTATTAGTGGACATTCAAAGAGTGAAATAAAACCTCAGTAGTAATTTTTGTTTATTTACCTGCAGAGCCCCTACAGGGTTACATTCAGACTGCTGAGAACTGCCTGAGGTCTTCATCTCTGACTGGGAGCTACACAGAAGTTGAAAGAAAAGAAAGCAGAACAGGAAATAATGAAACCACACAGACCTCTAGCTTGTATTTGTTCAACACTGAAACATTCTCCATAACAGTCAGGTCGGTCTGCCTCATGATAAGCCATTAGATCTGTAGAGACTAGTAAGCTATTCATGTGGGTAACAAAAACTAAAGCTGAATCCTCAAGTTTTCTAAAAAACATGAAATTAAAACAGGAAACCGACCCGTCTCCATCAGCAGGCACATCAACCCCAATAAATCCGTCTACTCCAACACTGACTCCAGCGGGACCTCCGAGGCCTCCCTTGAGCATCTTCAGAGCAGCCTCAGCTGCTTTGTGCTTGGCTGCCTTCTTGCTGGGTCCTTGGCCGGTGCAGCTGATCTCTCCGACGGAGACGCGGAATGTGAAGTTGGGCTGGTGGGCCTGTCCCTCGGCCTTGAGCAGGTCATACACTGGGGTCTTGCCTATCCGCGTTCCATACTCCTGCAGCAGACTGATGGGCGTCTTTCCGGGATTCACAGCCAGCATTTGCTCAATACTGAACAAAAGTAAAACAAGTATGAGACTGACTGTCACTTTCAAGCTGACTTATTAACAAAGGGTTTTAATGAGACATGTCATTCCTACACTTTACAAGACACATTAAATAAACCTTAATAGAACTGTAGATCAGAACTATGGTATTACCCTTTTGTTTGGATCAGTCACTTTAACCAAATTAACAAGCAATTTTGCAATCCAGATCTGAGGAAATTTGTAAATCGCTTTAAGACAGGGCATTGAACACAACTGAATCAAAGATGGAATTTGAGACCAACAACAAGGGTCTACAAGGTTACTGTAAACGGTTATTCAAGGTAAACTAAATACCATTGACTTAATTTGTTTGGATGCAGCAGATATCTCAGCAGTGAAAATCTCACAACCAAAACAAAAATCATCCAAAACTATCCTATATCACAAGAGATAACTGGGAACTGGATTATTGTCATTTCTGATTAACTGCCCTCATAAATTAATGCTTCAAACAAACAAAAAAAGTTTAAGCAGTTTACACACAAAGAAAAAATGCAGGACAAGTAGGTGCAATGTAGTGAAAGTCTGTGCATTCTGATTTAAACCGTAGCACATATGATCAGTACAGAAAACAGTCTACAAAAGAAGCTAAATGTGCAAAGTTGTGCTTCGTCTTAAAGAAGAGTGTGTTTTGCCTTCGATAGTGCTCCTACACTATCCTCAGTGTTGTTATTTGAGCTACAGGAGAACTTGCAGCTGTCAATAACTATTTAGCGCACACTGGGAGAAGATGAATAAATGAAACTGATTTCCTTTAATCCAAAATTAATCCATGTAACACAGGGTAACGTGAGGGTACCACAGTTACGGTGAATCAACTTATGTGGCTGGAAAACTTGGCGTAAACACAGTTTATAACGAGGCAACTGGATGTTAGCACCGTGCATTGAGTCACGCTTGTACCAACTAAATTTACTGGATATTAGTCAGACTTAAAACTAGCAGCTTAGTGACAGCAGTGGTCAAGAAAATTAACTAATAAAAGGACCGAGATAATTCTCAGATTGGCTAGCCACGGTGCTATGCTAGTTTAGCCTTCGTGCAGCTTCACCTGGAGCACCCGGAGTTTCTCTTCCAGCTGTCCGATGCTGTCTCGTCGTTCATTCCCTATTTCACGCAGACAGAACCGGTAGGTTTCGGATGGCAAATCCCCCCACCAGAACTGACACTTGCTTTCATTAGCTGATATTTATTATTTTCCTAGACAGATGATGAGGCAGCGACATATGAAGAGCTGCAGACGAAGCCTCCTCTGCTCCGACAGACTACAGCGAATTCTATGAGGCGCACAGATATGACGTAAAGGCTTCCCGAGAAACTCGGTTGCTGATTGGCTCAAAGACACTGTAGGTTGGCCGAATTTACTATTCTATGATAAAGACTGGTTTCAACACTTGTTAAAGTCATGGTAAGGACCAAACCCAAACACTGTAACAAATATGATTTTATGTACAGTCTGTGCGATAAATAGAGCAAATAAAAGTGCACCATTCTAGGAATGGACAATTATTTCATCACTACAAAAAAAAAAAGTTTAAAATTTACCAGACTGGAGACTTTTGTAGAGAACTACAAAGCACCATTTATTTATTAAATAATTTAAGAATTCATTCATTCAACTTTAATCTAAACTTGAAGTACATTGAGGTATGGGAGCCAAACAAACAGACAAATATGAAACCTGGATCACAATAAAATGTTACAAGGCAAACAAATAATAAGATTTTTTTAAAAACATGAATTAGAGCATTTATGATTAAAAACAAAGGATTCCACTACAACAAGAACAACTGAGAAAAAAGCAAGTTAAACTTGAAAATCTGAGTTGTCCTAATGATAAACAATATGTCCAGCGTTAGATTGTTCTGTGTGTTCCTCCAGGTTGGAGATAGACTATGAATATTATGACCACTGACAAATCTTAATGCATATTGATAAAGAGTGTTCAAGAGCTTAAGAGTCACTGCTGAAATGTGCATGTACAAATTGTATGGTCCTAAACTGACAAAAGTTGCCTCAATAAGCATTTTTTAAGCTGCAGGAAACATGATTTATTCCCTTGAAAGAAACATATTTTTGTTATAGTTTAGTCACTAATTTGATATTTCAAAGTTAACTTATCACTTAAATTCCCAAATATTTGTTCACTGTAACTTTCATTCATTATTTGTACCATTCATGGTAGAGATGACCAGATTGTCATAACATTTTATTTTTTTGAAGTTGATGTACTGAATTTTATCTCCATTGAGAACTAATTTATGCTTGAGTGCAATAATACAAAATTGTGTCATCAACATAAAGATGTATATTATAATTGTAAACAGACGGGACAAGATCTTTTACATAAAAAGTGAACATCTTAGAACCACAATGATCACAAGGAGTGTATCCCGGCCGACTCAGGGCGAAGGCAGTGGACACCCTGAACAGGTCGCCTGTCTATCACAGGGCTACACTTACAGACAGACAACCAAACACACTCACATTCACACCTCCGGACAATTTAGAATCACCAATCAACAGTTTTTGGACTGTGGGAGAAAGCTGGAGAACAGGGAGAACATACAAATCCCATGCAGAAAGATCCCATGCACCCTAACTGGGACATGAACTGGGGATCTTTTAGCTGCGAGGCGACGGTGCTAACCACCAAGCCACCTTGCAGCACATATAATAAATATATATATACAATTTTACTTAAAGCAACAGCTGTTGAGCAAAAGTGCTTTTCAATAGAGAGAATAAGACTTGAATCATGAATCAACCTTACAAGTTTAAACATTTATACCCTATAATATCATTATTTATGCAAATTTACATGACTAATTTAAATATTAAGGTTAAGACTACAATATTATATATATAATACATATGAACTTGACTAGTTTAAATGTTAAGGCTAAGATATTTTATGACATAATATAATAGGTAAGCACATGCACCTACTAAACTTCAGTAGATTATAGTTGTTTCTGCCTTGTTTTGTAGGTTTTGGTTTTGTTCAATGCCCTACCATTTATATTTTTTTCTGTGTGCAGTAGCTGAGCTGTAAGTCATTTTGTTTGCACTTAGTTATACTAGAATTTGTTTTACTTAACAAGTTTTATGTCAATGTGCCCCTTTGTAGAGTAATTTGCTATGCTTAAATGGATCCAGAAGAGGGCGACAGCTGGTCACTGATCCTCCCAGCTGCCAGGCCTCTCGTTCCGGTGCCGGTACTGCTTTGGGTTTTTGGGTTGTCTAGCACCTGTCATCTCCATGATAGACACCTGTGAAACATGTGGGAAATTTCAGTAGTTTCATGGACTGAGTGTCCTAAAGCTAAAAAAGAGAGTTTGGAGTCAGATGTACTGCAGGGTGTCCATTTAAAAAGCTTACAGAGGTTAAACTTCCTATGATGGATAATTAGGCTATTAGTCGAATACTTTTCTTGTGCGGCAACTTGAAATTGCTTTTCAAGGGAAAACATTTCAGTGCTACAATTAACTATAATCATTAAATTAAAGATACAAAAATTTAAGACTGAAAGATCCAGGTCTAAACAGCAGTCAAAGTGGTGGGGACTAATACACAGCATAATGCAGAGAAGAAAAGCATAGCGTACAAGACAACAGTTGTATGTAGTGCACTCTGCCTGACCAAACTTTGAAATTCTATTGTGTGGTGTGATAGGAAAATGGCACTTATTTATAACTTCAGCAAGCAGAAGATGATGGCAGTGAAACTGGCAATGAAACTATATATGTTATATATTATAGAATAATATTACAGACTGATGGCTCTATCAAATTGAGGTCCAGTTTTTCTATTTAGTTTGGATCTTATTGCTTCGCTAAATACCCAAATGAATCGTGCAGACACTTTAAGTCTTTTGAACCCACAACCTCAGAGCCTCCTTTCCAACTAATGTAGCAGCACTTCCATAAAATACTTCAGTACATTTTCCACCTTTCCATGAATTTCCTTTATTTCTGTGGCTTGACAATTAATCCCATGATGGTTTGCTTGTAAACCCCCGCTGGCCAGCGCTGAAACAGAGCTTAGATTGTAATGGCTTCATCCACTGGCATCAATGTGTCAATGTGGATAAGTGCAATGTGCCAAATGCAACACAAAGTGAACTGGCCATGACAATGAGTAAAGCTGTCTCCCATTTGAACTCCCAAACCTACAATCGAATCACCAGGATTTATCTTTGACCAGAGCAAACCCCTCCTACTCATTACTCATACTTTCAGTGTTAATTTGTCCTTTTCATCTGGCCTTCATTTGTCAGCTGAGAGCCCTAATTTATTGATCAATAATGTGATAATGTAAGTGTTTTTATTGAGCTATTTGTTAAAGCACTGACTGAGTGAGATCAGAAATGAATGCTGTCTTTGCAGTTACAATATACTTCATCCAAATTGTATGCACACACAGACACACACGTCCACAAACACACTTTCCTTTTCCCTGTCTTGGCCTGGTGCATTAGTATGTGTGGTTCTTTGCTTGCCAAAATCATCAGTAGATATCTTCAAGCATGGAGCTGTATGAATGCTCTTTTTCCCTCCTTCCACAATATGATGTGTTTCCTTTTTTGTGTGTGTTTTGATCCCTCTCTTGCGGCTGAGCTGCGCTGTGGTGAGGCGCGGGTTCGAGTGGCGCTCCTGTGTTATTTTTGGCAGCAGCAGTGGTTGGTGGCTGTTGAGGAGAGAGGAGACAGAAGGGGGATAGCATGAAGACCAAAACCAAGGCTGTTTAAGGGATTTCTGTCTGAAGGAATTGCTTTGTAATGATCAGAGACTCATTATGGATGGATGTGTGTGTGTGTGTGTGTGGGTGTGTGGGTGTGTGTGTGTGAATGCATGAGTGCAGACACACACACACACACACACACACACACACACATACACACACACACACACACACACACACAAAAAGAGGCTGGCATGCACATTTGTTCATTTAACACTTCACAAACACCTCATATACATGTTCTCCTTCACAGACCACACACTCAGAGTCACTAAATTGCTTAACCTGTGAATTTCCTATTTTTTCATGGAATGCACACCATCCACACACTGGTATTTAAAATGTCCCAGCAAATGTACATATTTGGCCTTAGTTCATTTTCTCTGTTCCTGCCACATGCTTGTTTGTCCACCACTTTGTCAATGCTCTCTCTCCTCTGTGGGAGTCACACTGAGACATGTCGCCTGCTCAGGCAACATGCGGTGTCAGACATTCACGCTCCTCCCTCTACGCTTCTGAAAACACCATTCGAAAAAGATTTTCTCCAACTCTGCTCTTGGCCGCAGATCAAGAGAACGTTATTACTCGACTTTATTTATTTATATATTGTGGTGGTAATGTGTGTGAATGCATGCGTGCATGTATCTATGTGAGTGTGCGAGTGTGTGAGTGATATGTAATTGTGTATGTATGTGTGTTTGCCCACAAAGATATTTCAATTTCTTCAGAATATTAAATAAACATGCAGCAGCAGCAGCAGCTTCACTGAAGCGCTGCCTGCCAGTGGGTTTTGGGTTGGATGGGTGGCGGTGCTGGTGGTGAAGGGGGAGAGGGGGTTTGTGGCCGTGGCTCTGGGGGGGTGAGGCAGCTCATGGTCAGGGCCCCCGCCGGACACACTGGCGCCTCGCGCTGGAGGACTTCTGAACCACCACACTCCTCCACCAAAACCCTGCCAACCCTGGCTCCCTGCTCCCGCTTCCAACCCAAATCACTCAGTTCTCTTTCTGCATTTCGACTCTCTCTCTTTCTGTCTGTCTCACTGTCTCTCTCCCTCGTCTCCCTCCTTCCTCCCCGACTGTTTTTTCCTTCTTCAGTTTCCTCATCCAGTTGATCCAAATCCAGATTCATTTGCTATTTGGCTCCATTCTTTTTCTCACTTACCACTGTACTTTTTGTGGCAGGTCTCTCTGACTGTGTTTTCTCTACCTTTTCTCCTGAGGGTTTGGTGTTTTTACACCTCCACCACACCTTCTTTGTGCTAGTCTCTCTTAAATCTCACTTTAAATACTCCAAGGAAGTATTTAGTGGCTTGAACTTTTAAAAAAAATAAAAAAAAGGCAAACAAGCATGGTCTGGGCTGTATGTCAGTCAAAATATTGTCAAGATAGTAAGCATTTTCGAAAGGAAAGAACCCTTTAATGGTGCTCTCGATATTTGTAAGGGTATTAGGTTATAATGGGCCATCAATTTTCTGAGTGGTTTTCCAACCGTCTCCAAGAGATATAGAACTACTTGTCTTGTGTATGAAAGAAACTTTCCATTGTGGAAAAAATGAAGTAAATCATGCCAACTTTAGTGTATGCTCTCACTATAGATTCTGTTAAGTCATCTTAAATCTGAAATCTGCATGCAAAATTAATCTTTTGTCACGATTAGTACATTAATGTTACGGGACAGGAATTACGTGATTATTGATAAACAGCCAAAGCGTGTACATTATTGAGGCCTCATGGGCAAATGTGGTTTTTCAAAGAATCCTAACTGCACCTACTGCTGTGCATAATTGAATTATGGATGTCAAACATCTTAAGTAGAGAAGATATGTCTTTACGTGTCACACATGCAATTTTCTTAACCTAATTTTCCCCTGGAAGCAATTTGTCATCCGGAGGCCATTAAATGGGAAGCATATTATCTTTTTAAAGGGGCACAGAGGCACCCACAACCCTCCCACAGTTCCTATAAACAAAATGGCCTCATTTAGTGGTGCATTTTGTGCATTGGGTAGTAAGGGAGGACTCCCTTTAAACTTTAAAGTCAGTTCTTAGAGAAGGAAATGCTGTAACATCATATGATTAGAGTCGGATATAAGGAATACAGGCCACTTATTGTTAATATTCAATGCTATTGTACATTGAGGAGAGGTAGGAAGCAGCTGGGTAAAGCATTGTTACCTTATTATATGCTACTCACTGAGGCACACCTTTTGTACTTTTCTCTAACAGGTGGCTGTTTCCTCTCCTTACATGTAAATGATGGCTAAAAGTGATATGCAAAGTTTACACAAAGTACATCTATGAGATAGCTCGACCTTTTTACCTCATGCCCTCTCTTATCTGTTGTGTTTTCCTCTTTAACCTTTGTTTTATTCAGCCTGACCTCCTCTGCTCCCCAGGTCATGTTGTGGTTCACTCCAGTCACTTTACTTTTTTATCTTGTTTTTACTTGCGGCCTGAGTCCTGAGCCTCTGGGCATTCTTTACCCTTTTCCCCCCAACTATGCCACAGAGACCCAGTCACACCTGCAGACACCTGTGCTTTTGTCCTGTCTCATGCCTCCCACAAACCCCCACCCTGCACATACACACTGGTAGGGAGAAGTAGGGACCCAATGCCTGTGGCTATGTCAGAGCACAGTCCATTGTCTTACTCGACTACTCAGTTAGGACCAGATAATAGCAGGAAAAGAGGATAATTAACATTTTGCTCACCACATCATGATGAGGTCTTTTATTCTAAAGAGCAGGAATTGGAGCCTCTCCCTAGAGTAATTCATTAAGAGTAAATTTGCGTAATTCATCAAGTCTCACAGCTTAAGTAAATACAGCGTGAGAGAATGTCTTCAAAGTTTTTCTTTGTGTTAGATTGAAAATGGGATGTGTGATGGCTTAAGCAGGTGTGTCTGGGATCCTCTGGAATAACCTTTTTAAGTTGTATTAGGTCTGCAGTGATTTGATTTTGTAAATGGGCACTGGTAGGCAAACCATATGGAACAGATTGTCCAGCTTCCCCTTTTGCCTCTATGTGTCACTGCATGTATATTTTCTTTTTACGACCTTATTTGAAGCAACACTTAATGTTTCCTGGCTTCCTAAATAAAAGAAGTAAAAATAAAGTTAAGGCTACAGTATGCCACCACCACCACTGCCGAGGCAGTGTATTTTAAAAACGGCAGAAAATACCAGTAGCAGTGGAGGTTTTAAAAGCCACTGACCGTCTTCTTAACCCCCCCACCTTCACTCACTGGCCTGACACACCCTACCCATACCCCATTCCCCCTGTTTGCCTTTTATGTTGTGGACTCGACCGTGCGCCCACTTCAGACCACCATAAACATGTTGGTCCCTGATGACAGAGTCGGCCCCGGGACGTTTTATATAAATTGACCTCAACTACAGCTCATTAGAAGCCCTAAATTGGAACCATGCAGCCTGGGAAGTGTAAATGTTACAACAGAAGATTCAGAGGCCTCAGGGGGGTTCCAGCTGTACAGGTCTCCTCTTCACTTCTGTGATGAAAATTCTTACTCTAATAATAGCAAATGCTTTGTTTCCCATAGCATTGTTGTTTCTTTTGACTGGTTAAGTACCACACCAGAATGGGAAAGCACCTGAAAACAACTCTGAATCTGTTCCATGTGCCTGTCACTGCTGCCATCCTGTCACATCACCTGTTGCCAATATGGTTTTTAACATAAAATAAGGATTACCTCCTTGAATAATTATTTGTGTGGTGCTGCTACTGTGCACAGCACATCTGTTTGAGGCCTCATTTGGTTTGTCCTGAGGCTATCTCTCTTTTAATGCAGAGTGGGAAGTCCGCCCACCTAAAGTATTTTTATTAGTCTGGAAAAGCCTGAATGACCTGACAGGCAAGTGGACAGAAAGACACACAAGTGCCACTTGTTGTGACTCTAACTCTTTGCACAAACCCAAGAAAATACTGTGTACAGTGACAACACAGTCTGAGAAAAAGAGACAGAGTGTCAAACATATTTGATAGTCAGTCCAGTGTCTTCTCAGCATTTGTATCTGCACATCTCTTCTATGGTCCTGCATCCTACCTTAATTGGGGTCCTATGTTTGACCGCCTCCCTCTATAAACAATACAACCACAGCTCCCCTGTCCTAATCCCCTCTTCTCCTTTCTCCTGACTCTGCTGGAGCATCGCTCTCAGTAATTACCCCTCTCAAGCTGGAGAGTGGAGTAATTGTCCTGAGTGTAACTACAGTGGCTCTCTGAAAGGGGGTCATTGTGTGGAGTTAAGACTTCAATTCAGTGAACGGCTTTGTTTGTGCTGCAAAAGATAATGAAAGTATTTGGTTGGCCTTGGTGAGGTGGAAATATAGTAAGATATGAAAAGAACGTGACGGTGAGTGAAAGGAGAAGGGGATGGGGTGTGTAAGAGTGAAGTTCATGCTCAACTGCTTTTCATTTCTTGCATCTTAAAGTCAAACTGTCATCCATGTAAGTGTTGTACAGGAATAACACCAGAAAAGAGAATGCTTTTTAAATTTCTTTACTCTTAAAAGCACCAAAATTGTCACGATTCCACACCATAAATCTTACAACATGTATACCTTTATGAGGTTTAATGCTTTAATACTATTTACAGTATCTTTTACACTCGTTTCACAACAACTCTGCAACTACTAGTAGTTCACTTCTAAAATAATGAGGAAATTTATAACCACCAAATTAAGTTCTTATGTTTCTGTTAACTGAAGCAACATAGACATCTTTTCATTGTGGAAAGTTACACAAAATATAGAAAATACATAAAAAAGTAGAAAAATAACACACCTAACAATATCTATATATTGTTGTCAATATATAGTATGTACAAACAAGGAAGGAAGCCCTTGTTTATCAATACTTTGCCTGGTGTGGAAGCCTTCACAATTAAAAGATTATATAGAATTAGTTTACACGCACATTTAACTTCAAGATCTATAAATAAAACTTTAAAAACATAGCCCAAAACTTCTCCTTATAACTAATAAATAAGAAAAAAAAATCTTAATTTAATGCATTTTATTTTCTTTTTGGCCTGCTTCAACCGTCTTGCATTCCTTTTCAGGAATTATATTTCCTGCAGGGTGCAAGATAATCTTCCATGTGTATAATTTAAGACATAAATTAGATTATTTATGTAAATATGAAATTAAATTAGACATAGTAAGAAGCAAACAGCAAACAATAGTGAAATGCAATACCTTGTACATCAGAATGTCTTTGGCAACAAGAAGCTTTAAGAAAGACTGCCCACTGATTGTTTCAAGAATAATGAATAAGTATCAAAGTACAGCTGTAAATCAGATTTTTCTCTAGGCATGCAATGCTCCATCAACTCCGTCATCCTAACCATAAGTCTCATTCTAAAACTGCTTTCCTTTTGTGGCTTCAGAGCTCTTTTCCTTCTGCTTTTGCAGATTAAATTTCCCCAGTGGTTTGTCTCATTTGAAAGGCAGAAAATGTGTGTATGCTACAAAATATGTGCATTAGCATGTTTACTTGTATGTGTCTCTAAGCAGACATACTTTTGTGTGCACCTTTGCATGCATGTGTGCACTAAATGTGCGTACACATTTGCTTATAGTATTTTTCTGCATTTTTCTAAATGTGAATATGCAAATTCACATACATCTTGGCTTGGTTGCGCACATTTTGTGTGTGTAAGTCTGCATACATTAATGCACAATTTTGCATGGTAAATGTCTACAGGCTTGCTCATATTTGCTTGTGTGTCTGTGTATCTGTGTGTGTGGTCCAGAGAAAATGAAGTGATTGCAACCTGCAACATGCTCAGTCATTTATCATGTCATTCGTTTCAAACATTGTCTGATATCCTTTGTATGTCTTGAAACAAAACAAAGTGTTTTTTGAAATATTTGAAATATGATTTTTTTTTTTCATTTAAAAAAACAAACCCATCATCTCACAAAATAGAACTAGATAGAAGCCTTAATGAAGTCAGATCTCCAACAATCCACTGCTGTTCTCCACTCCATTAGGTGTGCCAGTCTTCTCATCCCCATTGGTGATCTGATCAGCGACAGGATTGGTGGCTACAGCACTGGAGTTGAGCTCTGCCGTCTCTTCACTTCGAGGGTCTGTGTCTCCCTCCACAGCTGCAACTTTACCCTGCATGGCAGAATCTGCGTGGGTCTTCTGATGCTTCGAGAGGTGGTCACTGCGTGTGAAGCGCTTGTTGCACAGTAGACAGGTGAACTTCTTTTCCCGCGTATGGGTGCGCACATGCCTCTCCAGTTCATCTGAGCGGGTGAAGCGCTTCCCGCAGAACAGCCAGTTGCAAACAAAGGGTCGCTCCCCGGTGTGCCAGCGCAGGTGGGCTTTTAGGTGGGAGGCCTTACCGTAGACCTTTCCACAGCCTGGGATGTGGCAGCTGTGGACTGGTTTCTTCCTCAGGGATGCAGCTGAGGCTCCCAGCCTCTCCAACTCCTGGCAGTTGGGGCAGTCACATGAAGACCTGGTGGGTGTAGCCCCTCCGCTGTAGCCTCCTGATCCCCTTGCAGGCTTTAGGCCCATGGGACTCTCAATCAGCCCTGCACTTGGCACAGGCTTGGGCTTGTACATGTCCTGGGGCAGCATGTGCTGGGAAGGTTGCAGGAGATGAGAGGAGGAGCCCAGTCCCACAGAGGGGTAAGGAGCTGGGTTGAGTGGTGTAAAGTCGGTGCTGTAACTGGGCAGCTGTGGGCTAAGGGAAGCCTGTGGTGCTACAGGCTGCAGTGAGGCCTGGAGACCTCCGTCTGCCTGGGGTTGCGTTGCCGACAGCCAGTTGGAGTTGGGGTGGACGTCCCACCAGGAGGACGTGGCATTAGCTGGAGCAGCAGTTATGCCAGGATGGATGCCAGCCTTATACCAGGAGCCATAGGGGTGCGTCATGTCCAGCGAGGTATAGACGCTGGTGAGACAGTCGGCTGTAGCATGGGCCTTGGACACTAAAAGAGACGGGTCCTGGGAGACAGAGGTCTGGAAGGAGTGGGAGAAAGGGTTATATTCTGTAGTGTAGCCTCCGGCTGAAGGAGGGGGGCTTCCAGTGGGAGTAAGCAGCCCGCCACCTCCTCCTCCTCCAGCTGTGGTGAAGGAGCCAGTGTAGGAGTCCGCCAGGCCACTACCGTCTGTGGTCCGTCCGTTCTTAGCTGTCTGAAGGTCGGAGGTCATGGTGTAGGGCTTCTTTACTGGAGTGGTGCTGCTGGTCTTACCGGGTGTTGCTGAATCCCTGACGGGGCTGGTGCTGCCAAACTTGTTACAGGTAGCAGTTAACATAGCCAGAGGACTGGAGCCATAGCGTGCGTCTTCCTGGGAAGGAGGAGACGAGGGAGAAAATGAGACTGTCTGTCTGCAGGAAATGGCTGCTTGCTGCTGCTGCTTCTGTCAGTGTCAACTCTAATAAAAAACTTATGTCTGACTGCCACTGCTGGCTTTTCCTGCTCTCTCTGTTTTCAAAGTGGTCAGGGCAATTTCAAGCAGCGAATGTTTATGCTTGCAAAGGTTCTGCTCTGCTCAGCAAAGGAGGAATTCCCTCACCCTTTTGTTTCACCCAAACCACTGTCGACGAGCTATTCTTAATTCTTATATTCGCTTCACATTTTTTTCCCCACCTGTTTTTTTTTTTTTTTACATACTTCCACAAGCATACATTGTGTTGTTTGTGTTTTTCAGCGTTAGTTACTAGTAACTGTAACTGTACCCCAGATGTACCAGACACAGATATCTCATCAAACATGTTTTTCTTTTCTCTAGTGGTCACCATGGCGTTGAAGATGTTAGACAAGCTAATTGTACATTGTGCCACAATGCTCTTGTCATCGTTCTATTCATAACAAAATTAGATGTAACCATTGGCTCTGTTTATGACCGTGATTATGACATGTTATTTCAGGTAAACATCCAGAATCTTCACCAGCCCTTTTAGAAAACAAGACTTTTGAACAAGTTGTGTGACTAAAACACATCACTGTTCCACGAGGAATACAATTTACATAAGGACAATTTTATGTATCACTCCTTTTCTAGTATTTTCCTTTCCATGTGGCTTTTAACTTACACCACAGCACAACATATCAGAAACTTTGTGCCGTTACTACACATTGTGTAAGGAATGAAATATCACTGTTATAAACCTAAAATGTTTCTACAGAATTTTACATTACTTCTTTGATATGCAATAATGACTTTATAATGCCTTTGTTGTACTTTTCAGTGCTATCTCTTGTGGTACTATTGTAAGCCTTGAGTTTTAATAAATATGTTTTTTCAACTTACTTGTGCTACATTAAAAAAAAAAAAAAAAAAGAGTCTACAACTTTGACTATTTAAAAAAAAAAAAAAAAAAAGAGTCTACAACTTTGACTATTTATGAACAAAAATCTTCTCAAATACTTCCTAAACTTTTCGACATAAATCCTGATGTTTCCATGCCGACGGACTCCACATTTAAAGGTAGTTATTATTTATCTCCTTGTCTTTCACTAAGCTCACTGGAATCCTGTTGCTTATGCTCTGTTTTCAGGGTAATAATGTTTCATTACACCCTTTAAGCTCATTTATTGCTCCTACAGTCTCCGCTATACTTTATTTCTTGCATCCGCCACCACTGACAACTGACAGCTTCTTAAGGCCACAGGAAATTATTTAAGTGAAACAAATTAGCTTTATAGTGTTCCCTTTTCTCCCAGATGTAGAGAGAACAGAAACTTTGAGGAAATGTTAATCACTGGCTTTGACAAAAATGAACAGAAAGTTAAAATATGAAAGTTAAAGTTAAGTTGTTTTAAAATTCATCTTCTCTGTTAATGCACGTTCTAATTGTTGTTAATATTTTTCATTTACAGATTATCTATCAGGCGCAAAATACCTTCAACTAAGTTTCTTCACTTCAACTTGCAATTGCATCTTTTAATACAGTCCAGCTGGAATTTCAACAGTATTCACGTCATCAGCTGTGTTAAAACGAGGAATTAAAAAATAAAATCTACTTACAATTACATTCCCTACCTCCAGAATAGATGCGGCCATCCCTGAGAAACAAAATCCTTAGGAAGCTGAGGGGAGTGGGAGAAGCGCAGCTCTGAGTCCCGGGACACTTTGGAAGAAGTTGGGCTCTAACGCGGGGAAGTGTTTTGAGGCTCTGGGGTCCCGCCCCCTAATTACAGGCTCTGGGCTCTTTGAAGACTCGCTAAGAAGCAATAAAAACCCAGAGATGGAGGAAAATGGACGGAGATTGGTGGCTAAAAAGAAGACATCCCACCTCCCCAAACGAGAGTGTCGAATCATTTTTCAATAGAAACGCATGAATGGGTTACTCATCAATCACCAGCAGGACATTATTTCAATTTCACTGGCATATTTTTTCTTTCCACTGGGATTAGTCCACTGGAGTCTGGACGAGAAGACTACATTAAACATCAGCTCAGAGAATTACCAGCACGCCTTTTCTGCTTTCTACTCTAAAGTGTATTAATGTTGTCACAGTTAGAAAACTGTAACTAAGAAGTGAAAATCCGACTAAAGCTCTGTGTTCCCTTAAGAGGAAAAAATAACAAAAGAACATGTAGCCTCGGCCCACGCAATTTAAGTTAAAAGAAATAAATAAATAAGTTGGCCGAGTCTGTGGTTTCCATCCGAGATTTTATTATTCTGGTTTCCAACCGTCTCTCTCTGTTTCTAATATTCTTAAATGCAGTTAACTGCCTTTTTAGACATTAACTGTGATGGTTAAAAAGAATGAAGTACAAAGGCAGGCGAAGACGAAAAGGATCCAGTCATTAAATAAAATAAAGAAGGGATTATCACGTCAAATAAAATGAATTCAAACGGCACATTTAAGAAAGACTCGCGAGATTTAGTATTTTCTCGAATAAGACGTTTACGACAAGTAAATACAAGTATGAAGTAATATTTCAAATATCCAATTATCTATCTTTTGGTAAAGGGAAATGTCAGAAAAAATATCTGAATATTTTAAGTATTTTTTTCCTCCCCTAACTGCTGTTATGTTCGTAAGCTAATGCCAGTAATTTCTTTATTTTTTAAAAGTTAAAAATTAGGGATTTCATATGGATTCATATGAACTTATTAAACTTTGGAGTCATCATGCAGAGAGTTGTTTAACTTCTAAATACAAAATTATCACATTCAACATTACAATATGACAAGCCTACCACAGTTTAGCTCTGTCATTTAAAAAAAAAATTAGCTGACATTTTAAAAAATATAGAAACCAGAAAGTATATACGAGTTCAGTTTATAATACTGGACATTTATTAAATATGTATCTTTATGGTGAAACAGAGTAACACAAACATTATAAGAACTATTTTACAGTCTCTTGTTAGATGATCTAAAGAGCTGACTCTGCATTCACGGAAGAAGTTAAGCTTTCTTTCACAAGTTTTAAAGTAATGGTATTCAAAATGCACATACGAAACTATGTGATGTATATGGAATAAAGATACATCTCAATAGCAGTTTGGCTTTTATTATGATTCATTCAAGTTTCTTACGTGTTCACTTTACAGTTTCACTTATTGGTTGAAAAAAGTCAAAAACTTCAACTTTCAGCCTTGAGTAAGACGGATTCTCAGCGCCTTTTTGTGGGCGTGTCATTTTCTGAAGGAGAGCACAGAAGATTAAAATTGTTGTCAAAAATAAACATATAATTTCTGTCCTTATTTTCTCCTCAATTACAGGGCATGGTCAGAGCTGGGCTTGTCGTTCTGGAGAGTCTGGCCCTCACATGAACACAGCGGCTATATTTGGCAGTCTGCTCTCCAACTGACCTTCATCGCTTTATTTTCTTATTCCAGAAGGGGTGTGAGTAGAAGAACAAAGGCCGCTACATGCAATAGTTTACACTGTCACACACTCCTACAGGACTGTGCTCGCAGTCATATAAACCTATAAACCTCACCTCGAACTGAGGACAACGTGTCACAGACGGCAGAAGACGACAACACCTGCTATCTATCTATCTATCTATCTATCTATCTATCTATCTATCTATCTATCTATCTATCTATCTATCTATCTATCTATCTATCTATCTATCTGTCTCCTCGGACAGTCAACTCTTCTGGACTCCATATCCCATGAGCACTTGCGGCCATTCACAAAAATCATAAGATCCATCATGGGATCGTGTAGCCCGACTTTTTAACAGCACTGTGTTGGGGGGTTTTGGGACAACAGTTGCGGCAGTATGGCGGTAGAAACCATCGCTCCAGACTNTCTATCTATCTATCTATCTATCTATCTATCTGTCTGTCTGTCTCACTGTATCCTGCCCAAACCCTCATTATTACATGTGGTATATGTAGCAATCTTTTGACACTT
Organism: Stegastes partitus; assembly: GCF_000690725.1. Classification (NCBI taxonomy): domain Eukaryota; kingdom Metazoa; phylum Chordata; class Actinopteri; family Pomacentridae; genus Stegastes; species Stegastes partitus. The sequence goes on along the minus strand of NW_007577939.1, from coordinate 427,172 downwards.
TCTGAGGCATTTCCCTCCCCTCTCATTTGACACATGGCCTGTTACTGGTTTAAAGCCTTTAAGTGAAGTGTTCCTTTTCTTCTTAGTGTTCATTAATGCTTTATGTTTTACATTTAAGTGAAATGAGAGGGGAGGTAAAAACGCTCCTACACTGCTGCAAAGTGCCCCGCAATGGGCTGCTTTTCCTCATTTTTATAAGACTTGTAGTAATCTGAAACGTTGGCGTGTTCCCATTTACAGTTCTCTTCAAAAGGGAGCAAGTGAGAGCTATAATTAAAGAATGCGTTAAGCTCTTAACAGCCTCATCAAAAAGCTTTCTCTGCTCATTTTGCTATTTTCTGCCCTATGTGGTTTCGATTTTTGGGTATAGGCACTGCGAGCTGGATGAACCTTGGGGTGTTGGGTGGGCATGACTGTTTTCCCCGAGGGTTGATTATAAGTTTCATATGGATAGTTATTGTCCATATGACAGCTATCAGATGTATTACATGGGTTTTGGTTCATTAGCCTGGCAGTTTGAATGCATCAAATGGCATGAGATTTTTGAATTAACAAAACAATCATTGGTCTGTTCAGATTTCAGAGTTCAGTTTTTTTTCCTTAACCAGTGCAATCTATTACCAGCTTAAAACCATTTTTATATTCCTCTATGTGTTCTAGTTGATTTTAGTTGACATTGCAAGCAAGATTGTTGTACTTCTGTGTCACAATGTGGCAGATTGCCCTCAGAGATTGACCCAGTGTAAAAACCTCAGGGTTCCGAAGGGTGTCTTAGTGCTTGGGCTTCAATTAGCCACGATTGTGGGTGATAGTTAGTGACAGATCTAAATGTATAACTTTGAACTTGGCTTGTTTAATTCAGCTTATCTATTGAAAAAATATGTCTATGCACTGACAAAGACAGAAGAAGCTATTCAGATGCAAAACATTACAAATTTGTTGCAGAAAGTGTGACAATTTGATTTTAAATGTCAACGTTTGACTCATAGGACCATACTGTGACCAAACAGTATTCTTGATGGTGGAATAAATTGATTATTTTTCATGTTTTCATGTTTTCATCAGTGGCAGGATTTTTTTTTCTGTAATACAGGGCTGCTTGAAACTTGTCCACACCTGACTCTGCTGCATTCATTTAGCTTTGGCTTTACAAATAAGCAAATCCTAGACATTAAGTACTTGATTACTTGATTACGCATATACTGTAATTGTGCAAGTACAATATGATGCATTAATTCCTGTATTTTTTCCCCCATTTGTATAGAAATTCCAATGTATTCCAAAGCCTTGGCATTAATTCTTGCTTCATTTTGATTGTTGCTGGCAGAATTTATAACCTTTTTTCCAGAAAATGCTTTACTTTGGTTTAAAAAAAAAAAAACAACAACAACAAAAAAAGGCAAGAAGCTCTCAATCATGTTCACCAGTGGTCAACTTTTCCGTGCAAACCTAGTCAAGCCGTTTCACATTGGCGACGGTTCTCCTGGTTGCTCAGCTCCATAGAAGCCAAGAATCTCCTCCCAGTGACGAGTGGCTCGAAGAGATGGCAGCGTGTTTGCTTGCATCCTGTTGTTCTGAGCGGGGATAGATTTGACTATTTCAGACAACATAGTTCTGTATTTGTTGTTACCAATGAAAAGATGGAGGTGGTGCATCACGCATACCTAGTCACATAAACTCCCCTTAATAGGACAGTGGAACTAAACCTGATTTCTGGATGCCAAAAAGTGTGCGCAAAAAACTGTCAACAACAAAAGCTAATGGAAAAAAAATCTTGGACAGACTTTTCCTCTTGTTTAGTTCATATTTGATCTGACATTTGTTGATATAACTAGAATTTTGCTCATTTTAGACACAGGTTCTTGCACAGCAGAAGTAAGTGTTTTTGACAGATTTGGCTTCTTTGGTAATTAAAAAAAAGGGGATTGCATATGACTCTACTATTTAAGATCAAAGCTCTACGTATGATATTTATCAAGACCCTTTATATCACTGCTTGTGGGAATGTGAGGAGATACAGTTTAGGAATTTTGGAACTCAGTGGTACAATTTATCTTTCAAATCACCTCTTCTCCGATACCTCTGAATCCTAAACTGTGTACATTCATCTAGACAACTGCTATTTATCTAACAGAGAAAGAAAAATGGTTGACCTACGCCCACGACAAGCCGCATACACATTTCTCTGTAATAGAAGAGTGTTAGTTGAACCAGTCTTGGTCACGTGAAAGTCTTAAGATTGCGTTTGGATCTTCAAAAGGTTATCTAGATTTTTAGGAAGAAAGCTTCTGATTTCTGGGAGATGTTTCTGCTTTTGTCAAAAATGGTGACACTGAGGAAGCATTAGATGAATGAGATTACTGTAGAAGACTCTAGAATCTATTGTGAGAGACCAGTGCTACTTTCTACTATAATCTTGTTATTTATTATTTTCCAGACTGCCTGATGTTCATTGGGGAATGTTATATGATTATGTATTCACAAAATGTTGTGTAAGGTGTGTTAAAAGTAAAAGAAAAGTAAAATAAACATTGCTTTTTTTCTTAAAATTAAGCTATTAAAAACTGGAGCATTTTAACATGTGCCAAAATTCAGCTTTGTATTGTCATTGTTATCAGAACATTTTAATAACAAGACACAAGTGTATTGTCTTATTTGCTACTAAAGTTCAGCTTGTGTGCTTTTAGAGTGTTTAATAAAAAAAATTCTGAAAAACTCCACAGCAGTTAAAATAAAATCCAATTGAAAGTGCTTAAACTTTGAGGCCGTTTATATTTATTATTCAGCCAGAGAACAAGAAAAAATTGTAATTCTCAGAATGTTCTGCATAGATTTCAGTTTAAACTCTGTCGTTACCTTTCAAAATCACAGTATCTTCATTTCCAACAAGTACCTCTGCAAATGTAGTTACATTTAAGATCTAGTAGGTTAAGTTCATTTAGATAGTATAAATGTGTAGCCTTTTTATTCTTGCCAAGTAAGTAGAATATAACTACATAGTAACTGTACTTGGTTGCAAGATTAGTCTTTTAAGTACTTTAGGCATGCAGTACTCCTTGTGTACATTTCAGTACTAGCAAGTTCATCCAGCAGGCATACTTCTTGAAATAGCAGTGAAGAGTCTGCCAGATAATTCGTCTTGGTGGTAACGCAAAAGCACAGCAGCAAGTACAAACATGTATGAAATATGGGACTCTTCAGATGTTAGATGATGTCTACACATTGACATCCCGTATTAGGTTTTTATGCATCTTTATTTTAGGGGTGACTGGCCTTCTGTTTTCTACATTGGTTTTAAATTGGCCTCTTGGTATCATTAGGCCATTACAGCGAGCAACTAAGTGTGTATAATGGTGGATCAATGGAATATCTCGCTATAATGCATTTCCCTTGACATTCCGCTATGGGCTGCAACCCTCAGAAAATTAACAATGTTAATAATACTGCGACAGAGGGGGAAAATTGAAATGATTAGATGTGTTTTACTTTGCTGCTGATGGAAATGTGGTGAGAGGGAATCAGGGTCAGGGATAGACTTGCCTTGCAGCATGACTCCGTGCTATTTTTCCAGGCTGTGTGGTCAAAGATTCAGAGAGCTTGTCAACGGAAAATGGGGAAACGAGGCGAAGTGGGGGAGAAGAGAGAAAGAGGGAGACGTATAGACAGCGAGACTGGGAGAAGGAGAGAGACGGGGTAGCGAGTTATACAATGCACCAGTGAATCTCATGTTCATTTGTGCTGCTGTTGATGCCACTGATTATGGCATCAGATGTTAGTCACTTATGCCTTTTTGAGTCAGACATTAAAAGCAACAACATGCGTTTAATAAAATGATCTGCCCGGCTGAAGTGGTCTGTCTCTACTTTGGGCCATGTTGGTGGTTTTGAGTAATTCAACCACCAACAGGCTGTGTTTCAAGCAGTGGACAGAACATATTCAGTCACCAGACATGGTGGCAATCTCATACAGCAATGAGGACAAAGTAGCAGTAATCCTTTCCCTATGAAGGTTTTTTTCCTATTCTCAAATGAACTTTTGCAAATGCAAACTGAAAAGAAGCAAAATGTTTCCGTCTGCCTATTTCTTTGAATATTGTCTCCAAAAGAACAACATAATTTCAGTCTGACATCCCCACCCCCAGCAACGTCTAGTTAGTTCCCATATTACTGCGATGTCTCAGTGACCACACATGGCAGAAATAATCCCACATGGCACTGGGGAGACATTAATTGTTTTCCTCTACGAAGAATTCTTACTGGCTTATTATCCCACTTTGGAATCACGAATGTTGTGCAACATGCTGAATATTCTGTTTGTCATTCAGCATATTACATGCAAGTATCAGCTCTAGAAACACAGAAGTCCATCTACTCCCAAACAAATCCCAGTCCACCGCCTTCTTGCTGTATACAAGCCGACATCTGGCCTGTAATCTCACCGTCTGTCGAGGAGACCTGTGGCCACCTAATGACCCCAACAGGCGTCATGCATGCAATTGCTCGGGATGGCGCAATGACAGCAATGACAGCAATGACAGCCTCTTTCAATATCTCTTTATACGTACTTGTAAAATGAGAGGGACTTCTAAGATACTACGCTTTTGAACAAACTCGACCCGTTGTCTGGTAATCAACATATAGTGTGGCAATATTGTGCCTTTCTATGACATTTAATATTAAAAAAATTACAAAATAAGTATTTAAAAAAATCTCACATTGTTTGCTTAATTGATTAAACCATTTTTCAATTGCAAATTTGACAGGTTTAAATTTTAAGTTTGACTTGGACTCCCTTAACACTTAGTTTGACTTACAGAAAGAAAGAAAAAGATTCATACCTCAAGATTTGACCTGAAAAAACATTAAAAAGTGGAATATACAACATCCAGCCAGTTCTCCATTGGCTCATGGCTACAATACTTGAATTTTGAAGTTGTACCACAGATTTGAAAAAGAAATATGTTGCGTAATTCTGACAATTTACCAACAAACCCTGGAAAATTTAAAGGTTGCACTTGGGACTTGACTTCTCAAATAAGAAAAAGCAAGATTTTAACCTCTCTATCTAAAACGTTTTTCAGTATTCACACAACTATGTCTCAGAGTTTTTAATATAAACAGCCAAGTACAGAACTTTAAATGGTGTCTCACTATTATTCTCTTTTGTATGATCATTGTGTCTTTCCTGTCTTTATGATGACATGCACCTACATACACCTTTATTGACATTTGCAAACAACTATTAAGATTTTTTTCTTTCAGATGTGATATGATTCATATATGAATTATGTTTCAGCGATACCAAAACTTTAAGACGGAACTTGAGATTTTCTCTGAATTACTTGAACCTTGAATTGGCTTTTTTTTTTTAAAGCCCTCATATAATGTCTTATTGTATTAAAAATATAATCAATGTAGAGCAATTAAGTTTATAAATCAGCACAGCCCCCTGTAAAGAATATTCAGCATGGTGAGCAAACCAAGATGCATAAGAAAACACTACCACATGAAGACTCATTTTAGTTAATTAAGCCATGTGTGGTTGAGTCCAGGGGGCAGAAATAACTCTGAGTTATCAGTTAAACCTCTTTCTTGCTGTGATCGCTCTGATCAATTAGCTGTTTCTTTCTCTCACATGTTAACACTTATTGATTTCTTTGAACGCTGTCATGTCAGAAGCTACTGACTTGCACCCACCACAGCAGCCGACCACCTTACTCTGTCCCCATTGCTGGTTTATACATAATTTAGTCAGTGCCCCCAGACCCTGACAGCAGCTGGTGCTGAGGTTTGGGTGGGAGCTCATTACTCTTTGGCGGAGCCCCGCCGAAAAGAAGGAAGGGATTTTTAAAGGGAGTAAATTGAGGTTTTCTTTTTTGGGTTTCTTTATATTCTACGGGCAAATCCAACTCCATGCGTCGTGTGATCTGTTCCATGTGTCGTGTGTGTGCCACCAGCAGACAACTCTGGTCCCCTCACCCTGCAAATAACTTCCGTTATTTAATGAACTCTCCTCCTGGATGTGCTTATTGCACTGAAATAGCCAGAATTTTACTCTGTGTTTGTTAAAGTTTTCTCACTTTTGGTGATTTTTATTTATTTATTTTTTTATCAGTCATATCTACTAATTCATATTTTACATTTTCCTCAGCTCATAAATTCCCTCTGACATAAAAATGTCATTATTTTCCACTGAAATACTCACTTCCAGTTTAAATAAACAACTCTGGCAATGTTTAAATACTTAAAAATGATATTAATCCGTACTTTGACAAATTTTACTTCATGAATCTTACAAAATGCAAGCCTTTACACTGTGAGGGCCTGTAGTGTAACTATAACTATGATTGTTTCTGTCTGTATAGCATTTTTTTTTTCTCCCACTTCAGCTCTGTGGTCTGCCACTCACAAGACAAAGCCTCCATCTCTCCAGCTCCTTTACTCCTAACAGAGGATCGTTCAAAGCTTTACATTTGATGTCTTAGTGCCATAACGATGTGGTTTAGAGGACTGGAATTATCGTTTATTTATCAGAGACATATTGCGCTGCAGGAGAGGGATAATATCTTCAAGTGGGTCAAAAGAGTACGTTTGTCTCGATGTTTGAGACGGGTGACCAAGAGTATCAGATGTCCCTGTCTATTGAGTGATTGTGTGGAACAGAAGTGAAGTGTTCTTGACTTATGTTTCCTCTTTTGGAGTGGGGACTGATGTGGGGGCTTCCTGGTGATACTAATCAATACAGGAGAGGGGGATCAAGATAAGGAAAAGCAGGGCTAGAAAGGCAAGAGTTGTGCACTAAAAAGGGGTTCAAGACAAGAAGCTGAAACTGGAAAAAAACTGTACTCACAGAAACGGTGAGAGGAGTGGGCAGGGTGTATAATACAGAAATAGAATGACATTATAGGTAGGTAAAATAAGCAGGTCATACCTAAAGGGGACTTTCTTACTTATAACCTAAAACCCCTAAAATCAAAACAAAAAGGCCAAGCCGCACCATATGTGTGCAAGAGGAAGCTCAAGTCTTCTCTCCTTTAGACCACCCAGCGCTTCACCCACACGCTCTCCTGAAAAACACTGAGACCGTGCAGGACTGTATAAACCAAACTTAACATATTTCACAAGATCTTGGAAGTAAGTTTAATATTTTTAGTTCATCTATTCTTTTATGATTGGAAGAAATCATAACCAAACCACACAAGTAAAACAGATGGATTAAAGGTACTGGGATACGGAATTTTAGTTCTTCTGAATGAAAAGTGCACTGTTGCTGAACAAGAATTGGGGGTAAGACTTTAATCATGAAGCTGATGGTTTTTTTTCAGTTTCATCACAGAGATAAACAATATCTCCACACTGACTGAGTCTACTGGAGTGCAAATGTAGAAATTCTCCCAAAGCTCATGGTGCTTTGACTGAAAATAAAGAAGAAACCTTCCTTCCCCCCACTTGCCTGAAGCCACAGCATGTGGTCTACTCTGTTGCTGCTCTAAAAATGGCAGGCGGGCGGCCTCGGGAGAAGCCCAGAACAGCCTCCACCGTAATGGCCGTGTGGGTGTGGCCCCTCGTAGATGGCTTTTGAGGGGGCCCCTCCCGGACGCCCGCACCCCTTGCCAGCGCCCAAGGGCTCCAGGCTGCCTGACCAGAGACACCGCGATGCGGCCCACGCTGAACCCAGGCCGAGCCGGGCTAGAGTGGGCTGGGCTAGGCCAGGGCCAGGACAGGCTGCACAGCTGCTTCATGGCAGGTTCCTGCACTCCTGCCCTCTGCTGGGGTCACAGAGCAACAAGACAACTAAAAAAAAGTGCGAAAAAAGAGAAACGTCCAATAAAATCTTGTATGAGAAATTGATGCTTTATATTTCTATAAAGCATCAATTTGCTGCTAAACACAGACAGGTGTTAGGAAGCATTTTGTGTTTTTATTATGTATTTCATTCCACTTGTTTCATTTATGTATCTGTCTCCATGATTAGTGTTTACTGTAATAAGTTCAAAAAAAAAGAAAGAAAGAAAGAAAGAAAAGGATGTTTCGTTATAAAAAATATTACAGACAAAAAATAAAAAAGCTTTGCCACACTTACGTTTTGGCTTACGTTGAACAATATGCCATCTGTTCACAGCTAAGTACAGTTGCAACATAGAAGCAGAATGTATGTAAGTACAGTACAGCTATGCTTTGTGCTGCTTTACGCCACTACATTTCAGGGAAATGTACGCTTTGTCAGACCACATTTGTCTGCCACCAATGGTCATGAGTTACTTTGAAGACTAGACCACACAACAGTATAGGAACAGTATAGAAAAGAGCTCCAACGTGGCTGACTTCAACATTAAAGAGTGGCAAATCCAACATATAATAATGTAATGTATTTTTATTATTAACTCTACATTTTGATGATAATACTTTTATACTTTAGTGCAATTTTGAATGCTGGGAACATTGTAAGGAAGAACACAACACAAAGGATCTGCTTCTCCAGATGAATACATAAGTAACAAGTAAGTTAAAACAAAAAGGTGATAGTACGCCTATGCAAAACACAGACAGATTATGTATTCAGTAGTAGGTGCCTGGCAAGGGCTGACGCCAAAAAATGAGAGAATGAAATGATCTGGTACACTATGTGCTACCATTTCCACTGTTTTAATGTGGTGAAGAAAAGGCTTTAAACCTTAAAAGGATCTTTGGCAGGTCAAACAAACAGTACAATTCCATATACGCATCCTGTTGAGGAGTAGTCTGTCATTGAAAGAAACATACAACAACAAACCCCGAAGAACCCCGTCCATCTGAGCTTTTTCACATTTGAAGCCTTTTAATACGGAAAAAAATGGAGCTTTGAATGAAGCTTTGGCATGCAGTGTTAGCACGCTGGCTTTACTATGTTTCAGCATATCTGATGATAGTTTCACAGTTGCTGATCATGTTGATTTCTTCACCCACTATCAATGTCCGCTAAGCGTGCATAACACATCATTGCATGGTTTTGCATGTAAAACTTGCACATGTGACGGTAATGTGGCCTAAACAGTGATAGTGAGTGATAGGGTGAAGCCAGCCAGTCCCCCTCTGGTTTGAATCAGTGGAATGGGATTGTAGGGGCTTGCTCTCGGTAGGTTGGCTTTTATTGCTTCTCCCCTTTGGTTTTAAACAGATCTGCCTGTTTGTGGAAGTGTGGCTGGCGGTTGGCTCCTCAGCTGGCAAGGCAGCGGCGTTTAATTGCTCTTTGTTGTGGCGGGTTGGGGGAGAAGGAGGCCCTGTGGTTGCCGCTGCACAATGGCGCATTGGCCTGCCAGTGCACACGCACACATACACAAGCATTGTGACACACATGGATGCACACACATGCACCTACACACTTACACAAGCATGCTACACATACTTCAAGATGCACATGGAAGCTCAGATGCACATATGTGTATCCAAGCAAGAAACCTTTTTTGGTAAAAATTCACATTTCCTGATAGTTGAATATTCATAAATGTCCTAGTTTTTGGCTTCTGAAAGCAGCAGATTTTACCCCTGACAAGCCACCGTATAATAGGAAACTGCTTAATGGTATAACAAGGCTGGTTTATAATGAATTAACTAAGTGTTGGAGGAAATAAAGGAGGAATTACAGGGAGAATAAACAGAGACGGCATGGCTTGTATATTTGTGCTGTTCTATGAATGGGGAAGCATATAATTATCACATTTACAGGGAAGAGCTGCTGAATAATGGGTCATGGTGGGTGTAGCAGTGGGGCAGCGTATCCTTTATTCGCCCCTCCCACAGTGTGTGTATGTGTGTGTACATGTAAGTGTGTGTGAGATAAGAAACTTGAAAAACTTTGATTAAGAGTGTACTTAATCACCTGATGACTTACTGTTTGAATAACCAGCAACAATCAGATGCCATTACATTCTGATTTTGATGAATCTTCCCGTAGTTTTACCATCCTCTATTTCAACTCCACAGCTTAAACCCAGCCAAAAATTTCTTTGCCTTGTTTACTTTTCCTGCATCCCCTGCACGTGTGTTTATCCAAATCTAAAGTATTCTTCTTGTTTTTTTTCCTGCTCCTCCGTCACGGTGGCTTTTGTGCTCAACTGTGGTGAGTTTTGTGTATTTTTGTGTAATTTACTCCTACAATTGGAGGAACGATGTGCTCCTCTGCTGCACTCACCCCCACCCCTCCTCCCCTCTGTCTCTCTCCCCCAACTCCCCTTCCCCTCCCAGAGAGGTTTCTTTTCCATTGATGCACTTACTGTAAAGTGTTCCCTCTGCCTCCATTGCTGACCACATCAACTTGGCCAATCACTGATGACTCATTATACACACATAAACAGAACAAAGCACAAACAGTCATCACAGAGTTACTGCATACGTTTACACATGGAGCGCAGCAGTGTCTCTCAGCTTCCCTCTATCTGTGTTTTTCTTTTTCACCCTCCCCCACGTCTTCTCTCATTCTTTTACTTCTCTCTCGCCACTTCTCCCTCCAACACGTGCACGATATGGATGCACGCGGAGCGAACAGAACGCTACGCCACTGTAATTTTTGGAAATGAAAATGGAAACTGGCACCAATTAGGGAAACCAATAAAGTAACCTCAGTTCTATATGTATGCCAAGTGGTAGAGGGGATTCAACTGGTGAGTATAGAGTTACATTTAGCCTTTAGGTTATCATCCAGATAACATCATGCAGGGTTTTTTTTGACGATGGATGCAATTACGTCTCTGTTGCCTTGACAGAAGCAGGACATCATATAAAACAGATTTTAAATCACTTGGGATTAACTTGCTAATTTATCTCACATTTCACAGTTTTTCTCTACAAGACAAACTGATTCAACCAGCTTCGTAGCCTTTCATTAGGTAAGTCAATGTTTACATCCACTGGCAGCACAACTAACAGTGGAGCAGTACAAGGGACATGTTTTGATTTAGTTAAACACTTACTAATTGCAACCCTCATGGCTGCTGCGATTAATTGGTTCCTGCAGAATGCTGTATATAAGGAAGGAGAAGGAAAGGGGCAGATGGGGCGGTAGGTTTAATCTTGCCTCTGGTAGAGACACAGTAATGGGGTAATGATCCTGTGGCCCTCTGGTGCTGATGTGGTGTTGAGAGAGAGAAAAGGAGAAAGGAAAGAGAAAGAGAGAGAGAGAGAGAGACAGACAGACAGAGAAAGAGAGACCTGAGCTTCAGGAGAACCACTAAATGCTGCCACATTCATCCACAGCAGCGATGTCATGCCACACGCCAGTCACACGATCAGCACGCACACACATATCTTCCATCTCCCTTTTCCTCGTCCTTCTTGCAGGAGTGCAAACACACATACATTAGGTACAGTGGCCTACAACAGCAACCACACAGACGGTGGCTCTAAAGAAAACCCCTTTACCATTTTGACACAGAAAATAAAACGTTATCAAGTTCAGAAACACAGTGACAAATTTGAGAAAACATACATGGCCCATGACCTGCAATCCCAACTGAACTACAATTAGCTTTTCTACCATATTACACTGTGGTCAGCAGATGGACTTTGGGTTTGTTTTATATACAATTTTTAACACTCTTTGTCATCAAACCTCTTATGAAGGTCAAGAACAGACTTTTGTGTTTAATTTCTAATTTATTGGGCCGTCGCTTTAGCTCACCTGGTTGAACTGACGATCCATGTACAGAAGCTATACTCTCCAATGCAGCGGCCATGGGTTCAAATCCCACTTGTGGCCCTTTGCTGCAACCCTTTCCCCCACTTTTCTTTCTTTCTTTTGACTGTCCTATGTAATAAAGGCAAAAAGGCCCCTCCCAAAAAAAAAAAAAATTATAATCTATCTTAAGAGCTGAGTTCTGACGGATCTGACTCCATGACAACTGAGCAAATTTTGTCCACTGATAAACACTGTGAGATACAACAGAAAGCTCACAAAAAAGTGGCCCTTCTCAATGTACTATTTTTAAAGGTAAAAGTCTCTCTCTAGTTGTTGATTTAAGGCCTAAAAACGCATCTCTATATAAATTGCACATTTAAAAGTTTCTTCCATGAAAATAATACCCTTTTGCCATTTAAATAGTGTACATGCACCTCTGCACAGTTGCTTCCTCTATAATGTGCAAATCAACTTTGTCCCTTCCCTCCTTTCCAAACACAGCAACTCAAGTACACCAGCTCACCTACTTCTCCACTCAAACACTACAAAACTACTCTACGCTACACTATGGCAAGTTGTAATATTGGAGTAATTCAGTCATAAACGTTTGAACCAGAAATGATACAGAAAATCTCACTGCAGTCAACAGGTTTGGCTCCTTAGGTTTAATACATACGAATCCCAGAAGTAGAAATTCATTATTTTGGGACTGTTATCTGTACACCACAGTTTTAAAGTGGAAATGCTCAGTCATAGATTTGACTGCTTAGCTTGCAATTGATATTTGGTCTCTAACAGATAAAAAAGCAAGGTAAAAAAAACAAAAACACAAAACAAAACATAAATTAGCTTTAATGCTTAATGATAGGGTGAATTTTTTACTAAAGGTTTTAATACACCAGCCATGTTCCTCTTTTTGTGTATGAATATAGTATTTTTGTATTTGTGTCATGCATTGTGTTGCATTGTGCATAGTCTGACCCAACAGATGTAGACTTCAGCTTTAGCCTACCACTGGCTGCAGATTTAATGCAGCTTCACTCCTCCCTTTCCGCTAACTGTTTGACGCTATGTTTAAAATCCCAACCTCCGGGTTAGCAACCTATCACACTGAAAAGTTTTAGTTTTACCAAGAATTTGAGTAGTAAGACAACCTTGCTATTTTTTTCAAGAAATTAGCCATTTTAATGTCAGTGCTCACTTCACTGGATACAAATGTTCCATCAAAACTATTTATTATTTTGCAGGAACACTGCCGCTGCATCCTTTGCTTCACTTCTCCCAATATGATTGTGTTTGGTTTAAAGAAATACAAATGAGCCAGAGCATTTTTTCCACTTATTGCAAAACGATAATGACGTGCAGCCAGACCGTTCTTTTCTGCTGAGTGGTCGGCTACATTGTGCATTACACTGTGCCACGTGTTGTCAGTTTGTGAATTTAGTTTACCCTCAGCATTTACTTCTGTTATGCCCATTTTGTTTTCCAAAGTGTCACTCCATTGAGTTAAACTTGTATTGCATATAGTTTACACACACAAAATATCTGACACAGAGATGTGCAAACATCAGGTCCACAGTAGTGCTGTTCTAGGTGATGCAAATATATGCACAGTCACAAACATCTCTGCATGTTTTCTTTTTTATGAATCCTCCCTCACAATGACTCATGTATCCAGTCAAATAATTTTGTATTATAAAAACAATTTTATTCTGGACAGTAGTTTGTTTTTCAAAAGGAAACCAGCTCTCTGTGGCTCTTTGTGGACCGTTACCCATATCCTGACGTTTGCTTCCTTTACTGCTCTTTACTCTCCCCCTGGGCTGTCACTTCTCCCTCGTTCCTCCTGTTTTATACCATCTACTATTTCCTGTTCTCTTTTCCTGTCCTCTCTCCCTCCCTCGGTTCTCTCTCTCCATCTCTACCACCCCCTCTGTCTCCCTTTCAGAGTCTCTCTGGCCTCTCTGTCTCCTTCTCCCTCTCAGTTGGACTCATGTGGGACTGATTGAGCTTGAGGATCCAGCCCTCATCAAAGGCGGAGTGTGGTTGAATGCGAGCAAGCCACTGAGGCTCCAATCTCGCACTGGTTAATGAGCCCCCCCTCTCCCTCTTTTCTTCCTCCTCCTCCTCCTCCTCCTCCTCGTCTTCCTCACTCCCCAGCCCCGGCATCCCTCCAGCAGCAAGCTAATACAACCCCCTTCCTTCTCGTATCCCCCTTTTCTCCTTCCTTCCTTCCTTCCTTACTTCCTTCCTCCTACCCCCAGCCTCTCTACACATCAGTAGTCTCATATAACTCATCTCCTCCACTGCTGCCTCTTTCTGCTCCTTCAGCCCATTCATTCCCAACACAGCTTCCTCCTCGCCTCTATCATTCATCTATATTTTAGCGTTTCAATCCACAAATTTTCTCCTTCTTTCCTCATCTCCCTCTCTCCCTCGTTCCCCAGTCCCTCCACTCTCCGTCAGCCACAGTCCCTCCTCAGGCTCAGCTCCAAACCGAGGCTGGCGTCTGTCTCTCTGTATCCGACCCCCTCTTCCCCCTCTGTCTCCCCCTCCTCCTTTTCTAACCACCACCATCATCGTGCTGTTCATACATACACTCTCTCACTCTCTTTGCTGCGGACCCCGTCTTTAATCACTGCGAGCGCTCAAACACACGCTGGCCATGTTTGTGCAAGTGCACAAACACACATAAATGTAAGCTTTACACAGGTGGGCAACTTCCAAGCTGCCACATTTATGCATATGTGCTTACATGCACACATTGGCATAATTTTACTTAAGCATACATGAATAATTTATAATTTCCGCTTTTGGGATGTGTTTGACTGTGGAGACGCATGAAAAAAATACCACAATAATTTGCATGAATTCAGAAAGTCAGAGGTACAAAGGAGCATTTTTTGATCCTGTTCCAGATGGTGACTATGTTTGGTCATTAAAATTCAACAATCACTTGTAAACTTTACAGAAAACCACTGAAAAAATGGTACAAACTTACTTGCGAATACATATCATTCAAATTTCTAGCACAGTTTACCATGAAGGATCAGCAATAACAGACTTTTTCCAAGATTTCAAAATGTTCATTAATGATATGTTCATCAAAATGTAATTCACTGTCACAACTGTGTTCCGATGTGTTGTTGTAAATTTGGAATTTGCTGATGGGGCAAATATTTTGGGGTACAGATTATTATATGAGTTAGTTAAAGGTTTGTTTGGTCCAACATGCCTTTAAATTACTGCAACTAAACCATTGCTGGTTGTGGTGAAAGAAATAAACACTGTGAGTGAGTCCAAGGAGCTTGTTCACAAAAATGATAAGTTTAATTTAGTTGTGGTACATTGATGTTATTTTTTATGCATGCGTTTTAACAAATAAGCATCCTCATTTTACAACGGCCACTCAATTCTCACACAATCAGATTTACATAATTTATGCAGCTATGTAAGTGAGCAGATCAGGTCTTATAAAACGACCACCTTCTCTATTTGTAGAACCCATTTTTTTATAACAGTATACATATTTGTAATATTCACAGTTCACTGCAACATCATTTCAAAATGAAAGCAGTTCTTCAAGTAGGTGTAAACCAAGTCACCGTGTCAGAAAAAAGCCTCATGGAGAAAAGTTTGTATGACATAAAAACAAAAGGTTGCTTTTTGGGAATCAGTCTAATTTTTTGTGCTTCAAACCACAATCTATACGATCTTAAGAAAATAATGCATTCATTATAATGAACTTGAATTTCAAATAACTAATAAATTAGCTACGGTCAAAATGTGTGGCTTAAGATTTCTTATCAATATTTAAGCATTCTTTAAATCAGCAGTGATTTTGATCTTAAAGCTAAATGACATTATTAGCTGCTGTCTAGTTTAATGCATGAGATAGCATACTGTAGAGTGACAGGATGAGCTGCTTCACCTCCTCAATGCTTAGAGACTTCCATCCTGAGCTGGGATGAGCTTAAAATATTGATATGATTCTGTTGAAAGTTTAACAGGGACACTCCCTGTTCTCTTGGTTGTCTAACATTTGGCAACTTGAAAGCTGGCTGTCAGAGGCATGTTTACCATATTGTGTGCCTGAAATGATGAGTCGTGATCAAACCTAATCACAATCTGATGTGTCATTTTCACGCTTGGCTGCGGTTATATTGTTGTTGTAGAGAAATACATTTGACTCACCACTGCTGGTTGTTTTTTTGGGGCAGTAAACTCAGTCCAGCCTAGTATGTCTTTCTTTAGACAACACTGAAACTGACATCAGTGTGCAAAACAACAAACAACAGCCAAGACCTTCATTTTGTAAGTTGGCCAACTCATGAAATTAATTAGGTTCAGCTCAAGAATCCAAAATCCAAAAAGTGACAAGTTTGCACATATATACAAAGTTATAAAACAGTGTTGTTTTGTCTTCCTGTTGAACAGTAAGGATAGACCCAAACATGCACAGCTGTTACTGAACTACTGATTTGGTTTGGTTTTACGCCGTCATAAACAAACACATACGTAGCTTACTTAAAAAAATATACACAATGTAAAAACACAACTACTAAAATGACCCACTGTGTCATCTGCACTTGTTTAGCTGTTGCAAGCTGCCATCTTTCTTCCATAAAATACTACCAGTCACTGCCCATGTATCATCACCTTCGCACTCCGCCTCACACCCTTTCTGGCCCATCTCCCGTCTTTGTTGTGTGGTTGTCTGGATGAGGCAGAGGGGGGAAGACCAGCAGTCAGACCACTGCATATGTTTTCAATTCCCCCTCTCAGACCTCCCCTCTCCTCTTCTGGCCTTCTCCTGCCCTCCTATTCCTCCTCTCTTCTTTTCTTCTCCCCTGTCTTCTCTTATGCTCTCCTCACCGCTCCGTCTTTCTTTCTCTTCATGTCCACCAAATTGCCCATTAGACTTTCTGTTTGTCTATCTGCAGGCCTGCTTGTCTGTGGCGTGGCAGCCAGCTAAAGCTATCCCCCAGTCCGTGCCAATTACACCATGGGAGACCACTTCTAACATTTTATACTACATGGCTGCCAGAAGCCAACTAGGTCTTCTTTCTACACACACATGCACTTAAAAAACACTATTTATTGGCATAATTCAACATAGCCTGCATGTATATGTTTCGCTGTATTACTGCAACATCCAAAAAAAGAAGAAAACACCCTGTCTGGTGAATAAATACTACCTTTTTGTGTTGTGTTTGAGTAATCATTGTAAATAGCTTCAGCTAATTTGCAAAAAGAGGTTTACTTTGTGCACAACAAAGCTTGTCCTCACTCTTATTTTTTGTTTTATATGTTCATCATGCAGCTGAACATAAAACTGTAAAAACATAGTTCATGAGGGTACGACACAACATCTGGTTTTGCCCTCATGGAGTCTCACATACATATTATATATGTTCACAAGGTTGTTTTTTTTTTCATCTCTTTTAAAGGATGTTTGAAAAACCGACAAGTCATCTGTTCCAAGGAAAACTGACTGATCAGCTTCACACATTTCCAGTCCAAGACAGTGACCAGAAGAAGTCAAACGATGTGGTCAAATGCTTAGCTAAACATTGCTGTTGCATTCTGTAATAAAGAAAGGAAACCTAGAAACCCAAAGGCCCTCTGAGGCAAAGTTATTAATATCCTGTCAGCAGTAAATTAACTGTATGTGTACATGTCCTTGCTCCTTTGTTTTGTCTAGCAGTGGTCCTTCCACCACCACTGCTCGCTGAGTGTGTGTCCCCTGTAGCGGTCAGACACAGACAGCATGGTGAAAAACTGCTGACAGGAATGGAGGAAAAAAAATGGAGGACATATATATATATATATAGTACATATGTACATGTGCTGGACTTATGGAAGGATGATCTATAGTCAGTAGGTGGACATGTTTGTGTATGTGCTGTATATGAAGGTGAGAGAAATAAACCAAAAGAGGCATTTAGAGTCATACTCAAAAACTGTGGTTGACACGAGAAATGGTGAAAGGATGGAAATGTGGAGAAAGAAACAAACATAGAGAGGCAGAAACGTTGACCGTGTTTGCCAATGAAAATAATTGTTGGACAAGATGAACAAAATTTATGAACAAAATGTGACAATCTATGTATATATCTACGGTATGAAGTGATGCCACACACAGTGAAAGGATTCTCTCCGCAGTCATGGTGAGGTCTCTGCGATGACAGGGGTGTAGTGACTGTAGTACAAAGTAATTAGAGGCAGTCTCTGCTGGGTCACAGTTTAGTCTATAGTGGCCTTAAAAGAGACAGAGTGGGAGTGAGTGCACAAAGAAGAAGGTGAGAAGAAGGAGGAGGTGTATGACAAGTGGAAAGAAGATGTAATACAGATCCCCAATCCTTTAGGAGACTTGTGTTCTGTGGTGGAAGAAGTATTTATACCTTTTCACAAAGCTGCATTTATCAATACTGTTTGCTTTAACAATGGATTACTGTCGCTAATGGTAAAGGTATCATATTGATGATCCTACAGAGAAATGTTACATGACTCTGGAGCTCTCCACAGCTCTTTAAGAGCTCTAACAGACTGTTATTGGGGCCTTCAAATAAACTCTCATGAGTAGATTTGCAGCAAGCAGCATTTTTTTTAGAAAACATTTGGTAAACTGATGCAATCTGCTCACCACCAACCAGCAGACAAAGCAGCATCAAAAACCAGCAAAGACAAATGTGATCGTCAGGAGTTTTTGGTAACAAAAACAGAGCTAATA
This sequence comes from Stegastes partitus, assembly GCF_000690725.1. NCBI lineage: Eukaryota > Metazoa > Chordata > Actinopteri > Pomacentridae > Stegastes > Stegastes partitus. Next base: position 408,787 of record NW_007577939.1, on the reverse strand, counting down.
GGAGAATGAAAACTTGGTTTTTCAGGTGACATCTCAAAGCAAATGCTAATCTCACTTCATTTTATAATAAAGTTACAGCAACAAGAACTTTAAGTTTACACAGTAACTTTATAAGCTGATGTCAGATGTTATGTTGTAGCTGGTTTTGCTTCTCTAAGTAAAACTAGCAATACCACCAAGTGGTGCATTCAAAATGGTACTTAAAGCTGCTCTAGTCAGTGTTCATAATAACAATAGTACTGTGCATAAAACAAAGAAATATGATTTGATTATTCTTACTGATGCATTGTATGTTCCACAACTACCCCAATGCATGTGTAATCAGCACCTTAACCTTTTGATGTCATAGGTGGCTGAAGTGAGCTAATTTTGACCAAACTATGTGCTGTATAACAGTACATTTCATTTTATGTGTTCTTTATAGGGTTTTGAAATGTTCATCTGTTAAGTAATTAGTGACCATAGCTGTCAAATAAAAGTAGTGGAGTGAAGCACACGTCTCTGGAGTAGAAGTATAAATCAGGTTAAAATGGAAAGTAAAGTACGAGCACTTCAAAACAGCACACACACCCAGTACTGACTGTCTGAAAGCATTAACCTGATACTCAGCATTTTGATAAGCATTGGAACTTGTTAAAGCCAAGTTTGACAACTTGAGAATAAAAACTTTTATAGCAAAGACTTAGAGCTTTTAGTATTGCCTGTCATAAGTAATACATGGACACATGTGCAACAAACAGTGCGGATCAGTGGAGTTTTTAGAGGTTTATTTCCCTGGAAGTGGATCTCACTACATCATGCTCTAACTGTCCAACGTGGTTAAAGCTGCGATACATTGGAAGCCATAAGACTGAGGAAGTTTACTCTGCATGAGTGCCATCCCTCAGTGCTGGTGCAGGCTCCTGCTGAAGTCTGCATATCCTGCTTGCCGCCTTGTTAACCCAGAATACCCTAATGACTTCCCCTCTCTCGCTGCCGAGCCACACTGTGAAGTCATCCATGTTTCCATGTAGCCTAAAGTGAGGAAAGGAAAGGAAAGGAAAGGAAAGGAAAGGAAAGAAAAGGAAAGGAAAGGAAACTGGACAAGATGGAGTACAGCTTGTAACCTTAATAATGTGTGCTCTGATGTCATTAATCCTTGTTCTGAGTGGCTCTTTCACTAATGAACTTCCCATATACATTACATTCATAACCACATAGGCTATAGGACCATATCCTGCCCCACGCAGCTATGATGTTTCTCCATTTTTCTGTAAAAGTTGTAATAACTGATGAGACTCATTTAATGCTGCGCCTTTGAGGGAAATATGAGGGGAAAAAAAAAAAGAGTCAGAGAAGGCGGGAATGTAGCGGCTCTGCTTTTGCAGGCCACAGAAATGTAAGCTGGGTTTAATCGCTGTTTTACATCACTGTCACATTGTTGCTGCAAAAAACGTACATATAGATGATTCTGTTTTTCAGATCTTAGAACTCAAAGTCATGGAAATTGTATATTAATACAAGAACTGTTCTGTTTCACAAATAGTTGTGCACATTATGTATCATTGTATGTGATCTGCCAAATACAACAATACAACACAATAGTGACAAACAGCATGCCTGTTAATCTGTTAATTAATATGAGACATTATCAGTAAAAATTCTGTTCTTGTTTTCGTTATTACGAAGTCTGCTGCCCTTACAGTCCATCTTCATGATGTGGAGGCCTGAAGCTTTCAATATGGCAACTGGATGTCGCCATCTTGTGGTTGAATAAAACTGTCCCAAATGCAATACTGGGCTTCATGTGCGACACACAAATATGAGCAACTATACAAATACACAGTCAAAGCCATATAAAAAACACAAAAAGCAATACACAAAGACTCACATGCACAGTAACATACATATTTGCACACAAACATACACACTATAATGCCATACAAAGAAGCAGATCCAGGAGGGGAAGTTTTTTCAAATCCCAGTTAAATGTAAACAAAAACCTTACAAGCGACGTCTAAGATGAGATCACAAAATCAAAAGATCGTTTCCTATTAAAATTTTTTTAAAAAGGCCACAAGTGTCTCTGAAAGTAGTTCGCACTGACAGAAGTAACTGGCATCCACTATGTTTTATTCCTTTTTTTGTGTGTGTGTGTGTGTGGAACAGACAGTCTGCCTTAGATTTTTTAAGCAAAGTCTTTTTCAATAATCCACAAAAAAATATTGTGGCCTTTAACCTATTATTTTGTAGCACTCTCTTTGGAGACAATCACAGCAACCTTTTCTGAGACTTCTCAACTAGTTGTTAGTCTCAATTTTCTTGAGAGTTTGATGGGCGCCTCCTAAGTGTGAGTTGCAGCTCTTTTCTGCAGATGTTCAATTTGGATTAAGATCATTGCAGGCCACTTCAGAACACATACTTGGAGCTTTTAGAAGTATGATTTGGGTCGTTATCCTGTTGGAGGAGCCACAACCTGTGAGTAAGACTCTAATTTTGTTTTATCTGTCCAAAGAACATTCTTTCATAGGAATTGTGACTTGCATTTTTGCAAACGTCAGTCGTTGAACTATACTTCTGTTGAATCCTGACTCAATATTTGCAGTTGTTTCCATGGAGATAAGGAGGTTGATGATGGTACCACAGACCTTTGATTTTCTCATGTTATTAGCAACTGTGTTTTTAGAACATCTAGCTGCTTGGTGATGGTCCTGTACCCTTTATCCTGAACATGCCTGTCAAATTGTTTCTACCTTATCTGTTTAGAAATCTCTCTACTTTTCTTTCTCTTGTGTGATGCACACACTGATACCAAACAGCTCAGTGAGAACCCATTTAAATCAGCTGAATTAGTGAATCTAAGATCAAAGCCCCCTGTGAGACTAACTGAAGACAATAGTGTGCTTGAACTCTAAATCACTACAATCCACGGTCATTATTTTTGTCGGTGCCATTTCAGAGGATCTCTGTAGAATAATTCAGCTTTTTTCACAGGTTGTTTCATTCAGTGGCAAACCAAATTTATGCAAGGATGCCCCACAAAAGAGCTTTCAACACTTTTCAGGAGGAACTCAGCATTGTTTCAGTAAGGTGTAGGGTGCACCAACACGTTTGGCCACATCTGTGCATGTGAGCATGTACATTGCAGAACTAAAACGCTGGTGTCACATGGATGCATCACATGTTTAAGGTGTATTGATGCAGATAAGCGGAAAGGTTATAATAAGCAGAAGTTCAACACCCTTACAGTCTGTACTGGAGGGAACATAGTGTACAGCTGTAAAAAAAACATTCTGTGTAGGTGGTACGACTACTTCTCTCGTTCCCAGCAGTCTTCTGTAATTTACAAGCCTGTTATTGATTTCAATAATAAGCCCGATGAGCGCTGCTGACACCAAGACCTGCCATTTTGGTTTCAGGTCAGAAACAGAAATGTACCAGCAATTATACCTAGAGCCCAGTAAAAAGAGATGACTGACAGTTTGTATTTTATCCGTCATGTTTCTGTGTGGTAGTTATTAGTAGTGAACAAATGGGCCCCAAAAAAAAAAAGACAAAAAAATCTGAAAGTGTAGCTTGTAGCTCACTCCAAGACGCCCAGACTCCCTTATTATAGACAAACATGGCACTTATAATGCAAAACATGATGCAGTGTCTTCTTATTTGCATGTTCCAACCAAATGAAAATAATTCTATACTAATTTTAATTGGTAAAATTACATACAAGCTTGGAATGATGCTGTTTGTCAAATGAAAATTCACACAGTGCATTTTTTTTTCTGCTTTTTTTTTTCACTTTTCTTCTTCTTGTTATTTTATTTCATTTCCCCCCCATTTCTTCTGTTTTTCTGCTTCCAAATGAAATGCCAGTTTGTGTCTGGCTTGCAAGTTCCCCAACATAGCTAAAACTGACCATATTTGTTTCATTTTTAAATTATTTTCTTGAAACAATTTTGTCTTTTTTCATTTGTCATTTTTTGGATTGGTAAACACTGACATATTTTAATTGTTCATCTAACCTTTTAGATTTTTTTCAATTGTTTCATTTTTGTAGTCATGGTGAGCCGTGCTCAGTCTGCAGTTTTACCCATTTTGTTATTTTGTGCTGGTCAGCAGGTTTTACTGAGCGTTACCATGGAAACTGTCTTAGGCTAAGTTCAACTGTGTTTTTTTTTTGTTTTTTTTTTACACCAGCTCACCATTTGTCCAAGCTGCCTCCTGGTGGTGGAGGAAGCCACGGGGTCTCCATTGGAAAAAGGGCTCTCACCTCTTAGTCCAAGCTCTGATCTATTCTTCCTTCTTAACTGACCATCTACAGTTACTTATAAACAGCTATTTATTTGATAAAAGTAAATATAGTAATAGTAACATTTTAATGTAATCTATAAAAGAAACTGCAGAGGATCTTAAATGCAAGGACTGAAAACCTTGTTTGTGAAATTCCCTCAAGTGTAAAACAACAGCAACAACAAAAGCAATCCATTTCGCACACATGAACCTTAAGCAACAATTAGAGTAAATATTAAAAAAACAAAAAACAAATTATGTTGTGCAAAGCAAAGCAACATTTACATTTGCTGATTACAGCAAAAGGTCACATCTTACTCTAATGTAAATCAACAAGGGTACTACAGTGTACAAATACTTGGTTACAAGTAAAAGTCATGAGTTTAAATTAATACTAGACAAAAAGTACAAAAGCATAAGCATAAAAATTAAAGTAAGAGTACTCCTCATGCAGACAGGTATGCTTATTATGATACATTCCATCGGATTATTATGATTATTGCATTAATGTATAAAATCTTCAAGCAGATAAGGGTAATTCTACTACTTTAAATCTGCTGGCTAACATTTTAATTTCCCTCTGGGATTAATCATTTTAAAAAATCTCAATCTATAATACTACGTTATAATTTATGTGTTGATTACATTTTGCATTATTAAACTTAAGTACAATTTTTGCAACTAAGTTTGTAGTAGAAGATGAAAATACAGTTAATAAAGTACGGTAATTGAATAAGTGTACTTAGTCATTTCCATCACACATATGTCTGAACATTGTCGAATTGCTGCTTATTTCAGTCATTTTTCTCAACAAAATGTTATTACAATGTGAAACTTTAACTTTGTGGTATTCTAACAATGTAAAACATTTCATTTTATTTATTGTCAGGGACAAAGCTTCACAGCATGATTGACAGAAACAAGAACTGTATCTGTGACAGAGTTTGCCTCAAAAGTTATTGGCCAAATGCTACAAAAAATTATCTCCAAAAGCTGCTCATTTTGTGAACTTCTGTAAAAAGTCTTTTGTTCAATCTCCCAAACTAAGTGCTCGTTAACAACTGATAACAATGGTGATATGAACCCCAGCTCACTACATCAGCTAACATTGACGATGTGCAACGAAAACTCACAACGTTATGTTACACATGACCAGTCCATAATAAAACTATTAATACTGCCAATAAACAGTCTATGCCAATAAACAGTAACTTTGCAATTAAACTGTAAAATGTACAACCACTAAAATACAGAGTTAAATTAAAGTTAATTTTGCGTTGCTTATGCTAATGGACACCAAAAGTTGTTGGAGCAGAGATCAAGATCCCATAATGCAATTTTAAAATGTAAATAAATGGAAATACACCTGTGAATTGCAAACTGTTGACAGTTTCTGTAAAAATATACAATAACATAACCATTAAAACACAGATATTTCTTAGAGGGTAACTATGGAAAATCTGTTTTGATTTTTTCACTGTGATTGGAACTTTTCAAAACATACAATCAGACTTGAATACTCATTGACTTGAATACAATTTGGTTTCCATGATATTTACTGACCTAAAAAAAAAAACAGAGGCATTGCTGTAACTGCTTTTGGATTTTAACCAACATCGGGCTCAGCGGTGCTAGACAGCACAGCTAATCAATACCAGCTGATTAGTGTTTTCTCAATTAGGATCAGGATGATGCCAGAGGCTGAAATCAAAAGCTTGAAACTGCAGCAATACCTTCATAATAGAAATCACTTTGAAAGTTTTCACCCTTTCCCTTGCAACTGATTTTGCCACAGAGTATATTAAATAGCAAAAAGTAAAAAGCATTTGCAAAATTTTGGAACTTTTTCAGACTCAGTATGTTAAAGCTTCTCTCTGGTCATTGATGTCATGCACTTAATCATCTCTGGCTGGGGGGCACAATAAGCAGTGGTCTAGATATCCTCCCCCGGGAAGATTTGAGCACCAAACTGTTAATTTCCTGCATTTTGGTGAATAGTAATGCATCGATTTGTGTCTTATCTGCATCAATTCACAGTGGAAATTTCACATATGTAAAAGAAAACAAAGGAACTAATTGTAAGAAGATAAGAAAAGCCTTGATTAACCCCACAGTGGGAAAATGAGCAATGCAGAAGCAGGAAGGTGACAAAAATGTAGGTACATCAGTCAAAACATGGAAATAAACAAGCAATATGCATACGTTCTGTTCTGTTGATACTGTACATATTCCTCCATATATAGAAATTCAGATATTGCACAGATTCTGCTGAATGTGGAAATGAACAGAATTATTCTATATGTAGAAAAGTACTGATATTGCACAGACTCATATTCATGCGCATTCATGCAATGCACAACTCTGAATGCACTGATGTTGCACTGGAGTAAAATATGCCAGTTTTCCTGTGTGAGGTCTACTGGGAGCAGAGTCGATTGACAGTCTGACAGCAGGGAGGAAGAAACTGCGGTATCTCTCCATCACACACTGCAGGTGAAGCCGTCCGTCACTAAAGGAGCTGCACAGTGCTGTCAGAGTCTCCTGCAAGAGGGTGGGACATGCTCTCCAACAGGGATGATCACTGAGCCATCATCCTGCAGTTTCCCACCACTTTTTCCAGGTCGAGGGGAGATCCCAAGACAGAGCTGGCCTTCCTCACCAGCTTGTTGAGTCTCTTCCTGTCTGCTGTAGAGATGCTGCTTCCCAAGGATACAGCTACACAGAATATGTCTGATGCCACCACAGAGTCAACAAAGAACCTCAGGAGCGCTTCCTGTTCTCCAAAAGACTTGAGTCTCTTTAACAGATAGGATTGTCAGACCAGTTCACTTTGTCATTTAGGTGAACTGCTAGCTACTTAGAAGTTCTAAATGTCCATTCTCTGGATGTCCCGGATGTGATTGTGCTTGCATCTGTGAAAGTTCACCAATTTGTTGGTGTCCACAAAGTCATGGGTCAGTTCTCTGCAGTCCCTGTCCTTCTCATCTGTGATGAAACTGACAATTGCTGAATTACCAGAGAACTTTTACAGGTGACAGCCAGCAGATCTACATGTGAAGTCTGTTCTTAGAGAGTGAGAGCCAGGACTGTTCCCCTGTACTACAGACAACCATTTACAGGTCCTACAAGCACACATACTGTTACAGGTAGTCCATGATCCAGGCAGTGAGGTGGTGGTCCACCTCTTTGTGCTTGAGTTTGTCCCTCAGCAACTTTTGCTACATGGTGTTAAAAGACAAGATTGTCACAGTGCTCCCAGATAATCTACACGTATGCACAGTATGTTTCACCTGGAAGTCCCTGCTGTTGATAGACCTTAAGTTTCCTTAACAGCACCACCAATTGTCTTCCTATTTTAAAAGTGTGCACTTTAAAATTTCACTCACATTAATCTGTTATTCATGTTTCTTCCTGTTTAAATTATTTCTTCATTTTAGACCTTCACAGAAGTTCAACTACTTCCCACCTGCACACTTCTCCATGAGAAGCTTCCCCTGAGCCGTGAAGCCACCTGTTCGGGCCTCAGGTCTGGCTGCATGTGTGTCCCTCTGGCGCCCTCCTGCGGTTCTACATCACCTCACCGTCTTTTCCAACACTCTCTATTATCATTGGTTCAAAATGTCACCGTCGCTGTCTTGACCAATGGCACCAGTTTTTTTTGTTTTTTTTCACAAAGCTTGTTTTGCATGCATGCTCCTCCCTTTTCATCTCACACACACACACACACACACACACACACACACACACACACACACACACATACATCCCAACCCCCTGTGATGCCAGCAGCCGCTCCACGGTTGCACCGGACGGCGTGTTTCTCGAGGCGCTATGATCTAAAAAGCGAACCGACATATTGTGGAGCAGCGGTAGCGCCGATGGAGACGCGACGGTGCACGAAGAAGGTGATTGAATCTGCAGCTTTGCAATATTTATTCTAAAATGCATTCGACTCGTAGTTAGCTGATGTCGCTAACTCTCCTGACTGTAATCTCTGTTTGCCTCTGCTACATTGTTGTATGTTAACATTTTGCTTTTCCTCCATTAAAAAACAAAAAACCAAACAGAAATAATCCGGGCGCAGTTGGTCTCTCCGCGGCGGTACGAAATATGATCGGCAGTAAACAGAGAAATCTGACTCAACGTAATCCATCTGGACATCAGGGGGGAAGATGAGGACCATGATGGCTTCGATGAAAACAGTACTATTCGTATTTTTGCACGGGGGTGAGTTTATCCACGTCGTACCTGTTCTCTGTGCGCACAGCCGCCATCTGCCACATGGAGATGCATTTGCATGATTGTTAGCAACCACATTATTCATTTGCAGGTAGCTTGACTTTAGTGATGCAATCTGCAGTCTTTTCGTTATTATGCAGGATTTGCTGAATCTGTGGGACAGCTCTCAGTATATTTGTCACAATCCTGTGGCCTGCAAATCATTTGTTACAATTTAAATGTTGAAATAGCTGATGAAATAGTCCACTGTCTAAGAAAAAACACTTACTGGATGTACAGGTGGTTATTTTCTTTACTGGTTTGGTTTCCAGGAAGTCATAAAAACAAATATTTGCATCACTTGGTTTTTGAAACAAGATTTACGTAATTGTAAAAATCCTAGTTGTTCTATGGCACTGACAGTTTTTTTTAAAATCTCTTAATATATTTCACTCTCATTAATGTCAGTTTTTTATGGTTTGACTATGGTCATCTTCATGCTTTTACAACTTGTTTTATGCCTTAAAAGTTTCTTACTGTCATCTTTTCATCAGCTAAGATTGAGATGTCAATGTATTTGCAGATTTAATTGACATAACATAACCCAACAAATCCAAGATACTGAAAAGTAAGCGTAATATTTCGGGCTAAAACATGACACGAGAGCCAGCTATGCAGAAGCAGATGAAGGCAATAAAGCACACAGCTGCATTTAAGTATTTCTGCATTAGTCTTCTTTTTAACTTTGTGCCTTTAAACTTTTGAACTCATACTTTACCAGTGTAGTTTGACCAAACAGTTTGGACAGAAAGAGATAGAGAGAGAATGCATGTGGTTGACAGCTTATACATTCCTGCTCACAGTAATAATAATAATAATAGTAATAATAGTAATAATAGTATTAATAATATTAATGAGCCTGGCCTCTTTGGAGCAGGATAGTATCAGTCAGAGTTCTCTGGTCCAACATGCATCTCTTTGTGGGTCCTGGTTAGAAAATGAGGGCCCCCCCCCTTGTTGCACCGAGTCTAATCCAGACAGTGACGAGCATTGTGACTAGCCGTGGTGTCCCCCAGCCCTATCAGTCCGAGCCCAATGTTAATTAGGACTTGATCCGCTTAAGCCTCCCACTCGTCTCCCATGTCATTATCTATGGGCGTGTTTTTTATTGGGCCATGCTTTGCCTGTGAGAAAGCTCCAGTTGTGTCTTTAGGACTCACACACACATACACACACACCGAGGCAGGGAGTGTCACTTGTCTAGTATTTCGAGTTGTTCAGGTACTTTTCAGGTAGTTTTACTGACGTACTTTGCGTGTTAGTCGATGGTGGTGATCCATTGTTCAGTGTCTGTTATGTGGGCGTGTTTGTTGCTTTTTGCACCACATGAACATTGAAAACATTAAGTATTAAACCAAGGTTTATCGCAGGGCTACACTTAGAGACAGACAACCAAGCACACTCACATTCACACCTACAGACAATTTTAGAATCATCAATTAACCTCAACATGTTTTTGGACCTTGTGGGAGGAAGCCGGAGAACCTGGAGAGAACCCACGCTGCACTGTGAGAACATGCAAACTCCACACAGAAAGATCCCGGTGTCCTCACCAGGATGTGAACCGGCGACCTTCTTGCTGCGAGGTGCTCATCGCTGAGCCACCTTGTAGCCCAATATTGAAGATGCATGTAATAATTTAAAAAAATATATTTCTTCCCTACAATATAGAATAAGTTTATTTAGAAGATCAGCTCTCTGACTTCATGCAGATGGCCACATGAACTACTAAATGTTAAGAATTTTATGATGGAGATGATATTAGTTTTAGTAAGCTAGTCAGTTTTTTTCTTTTGCTCCGAATTTATCTTATATTTCTAATGTATAGGGCTTTCTTATACTTACACATTTTTTTCAAATTTAGTTTTAGCATTTTTAGAATTTAAAAAAATCTGTTCTTGTTATTGTCATGGTTGCAGTAACAGTTATATTTGCTGATTATTTTCTTAAAAATACAGAAAAATACTCTTTACACTTTATAATTTCAGCATTTCATCCAACTGCAAGCTGTTTTAATTGTTTATTTTTTTTGACCAACAGAAACCCCCCGAAAATAGTCAGTTTAATAAGCAGTGTACTAAATAGAATTAAATCTTCATCCATAAATTTCATCTTAGATTTTGCTTCTTTATTTATAAGAGGAAGCAGAGCAGAGCTGACTTTCATTATCTTTTTAAAATCAGACCTGTTTCTTTTTACAAAGTCAGTATCGACATGTAACTACGCTAAACCTGAGAGAATAAGGTAGTCATGGCGTGAGAAGTTTCAGTTCCTGGGTCAGAAGACATTTTCAGTACTGAAATAATCCAGATTGATCTGAGCCTGTGACTATTTCAGAAAGATTTCAGGAGAAGATTGTGTTATGAAGGCAGACAGTGCGACTGTGAAATATTGTGATGTTGGGACCTGGAAGCTGGCTGCTCTCAGCCTTAAGGCTCTCACACTGATTATTTTCTATCATAAACAGAACACTGAATATCTGCCACGTTGCCAGGCTTCCATTAAACAGTGAGACAATGAGGATAGAGTTTATTTTCCCTTTTGGACTCAGAAAAGTGTTTTCACCAAGTTTCTGTGTGATTTGCAGTGAAAAGATATCAGGGTTAGCTCATTTCATTACTATGTGCTCAGTGGCCTTTGGCTTTGACTGCATTTGCAACAATAACATCTTTTTTCTAAATATAATACAATTGCTCACATTAATTCCTTGAACTGTTTCATGGAAAACTACCAACTACCTCCTTTTAATGGCAAAAGGTAGGAACTGTTCTGTTTTGCAAAACATCACATGTCTGTTACTGTGTTTGGGAATAAGATGTTACTGTTGAGTTGCTTCAATGTATATGTGCGATTGTTGGACTAATGGAAGTACTTAGGTTTCATTGTCCAAGAAAAGTTCCATACATGACCAAGTTTGAACTTCTGAGTTGCTTAGCTTGCTGCTTTATTGTGTCTGAAAGAACACATTTCAGTTTTAGGTTGTTTGCAATTTGAAGACATCACCTTAGGCTTTAAGAAATTCTAATGGCCATTTATTCATTAGTTCAGACATTTTATAGACCAAACAATTAGCCATGGAGTGAATGTGCACACTTATCGCAAGGTTGGTGGCTCAGTTCCTGGCCCCCTCAACACTCTGAAGTGTCTTTGGGCAAACATACTGAAATGAATGAAAAATACTTTATTCATCCCAGAAGGGAAATTGAACCTCGAGTTATTCCTGATGACAGGCGAGCACCTTGCATGGCAGCTCAGCCACCATTAGTCTGTGTTTATAGTTGGCCCCCAACAAAAGTCCATTCATCCATTATCTATACACCACTTAATCCTAACTAGGGTCATGGGGGGCTGGAGTCTATCCCAGCTGACTTAGGGTGAAGGCAGGGGACACCCTGGACAGGTCACCAGTCTATCACAGGGCCACACTTAGAGACAGACAACCAAGCACACTCACATTCACACCTACGGACAATTTAGAATCACCAATTAACCTCAACATGTTCTTGGACTGTGGGAGGAAGCCGGAGAACCTGGAGAGAACCCACGCTGTATGGGTAGAACATGCAGGCTCCACACAGAAAGATTCCAGTGTCCTCACAGGGATGTGAACCGGCAACCTTCTTGCTGCGAGGCAAGAAGGTAATTACAGAATTAGATTACTGACATGATTGTATTTCATTCATTAAACATGTCATTGTATTCTGAGAAAGCTGGCCCAGAGCCCCAGCCCTGGTTTTTTTTTCCTCCACAGCTATTTAGTGCATTGATTCCCTGTTAGCCAGTCATCAGCTCAGGATATTGATCGGTGAGTCCATGTACTAAACATGCTGCGAGGCAAGACTGTCAGAAATTGACATTGTTGTTGTTTCCATGCTTTCCCACTCAGCACATCTTTCACGTTCCTGCTGTCTCTGCTTATTTTTTGTTTTTACAGTGCTCCAGTATGCTCTGTGCCGCTATGTAACTCTTCCTGTCGGACCCCTCTACCGTGTTGCTGGGTTCCCCCTCTCCCTTCCCTGCAGTGTATCAGGATACGAAGGCCCACGTACACAGGACTTTGAGTGGTTCCTGTACAGGGATGATGCAGGTGGAAGGCAGATGGGAGTGGTGTCCACCAGGGACAAGGGGTTCCCATATGCCCCGTTCCAGGTCCGGGTGAGGAATGGGGAGGTGAGGGTGGAGAGGGACTCAGGAGACAAAGTCAGACTAATGGTCCAGAGGCTTCGGGCTGAAGACCAGGGAAAGTATGAGTGCTACACACCCAGCACGGACAGCACCTACCAGGGGAATTACAGCGACCTAGTGACTGTCAAAGGTAAGACAGGAGTTTGTTTTAAGTTTTATAGGCATAGGATTGGATAATACAATCAGTATACTGATTGTCAACAAATCACATGAAAAGACGAAGAGGCTGGGCATTGTAGTTGTTAGCAAACATTACTTGAACACAACACATACTGAATATGTTTGGTCTATTTCGAGTTGTGACTTTGGTACACTACAAATATTTAGGAGGAATAAGACACATCATACTCTTAAGTCAGATCAATTCAATGTTGGATTTTTATCTTTTCATCACCAGACTTATCTATAAATCAAAAAAAAAGGGCCTCGCTGAGATGAATAAACTCTTGTAGCCATCGATTTAAGCAGTACATAGAACGTATAATATCAACAACTGAACATACAATGAAAATTGATAAAATCAATAAAACACGAAGAGATTATTAGGGATCAGTGACACAAAACAAAGTGCCATTGCAAAAATATGAACGCAAAATCTTTGTACATATATTTTTAAATTCTTAATGTAAAGAAGCAAAATGAATGAAAAAAAAATCGCCCAAATCCCAGGCACTGTTGAGTATGTGAAGCACTTTAAGTACAGCTGCAACACTGGATTGGCTTTAGTGTTTGTTCTACAAACCTTGTGTCAGCAGCTACTGTCAGAAGTTTTCAAATTTTACCCGGCCCTTGTTCCAACCAGATGCTAGTCATAGTTTAGCTGTAATGTATGAAAAACAAGCTCACTGCTGCATTCGGGTTCTGTGATGGTATTTAGCGTACAAGGAGATTGTATCTGTAACTCGACACTGCATCAACCAGATGGATGACATGTTTCATTGATTAATTGTGCTACGTGTTTAACTTGGTGCACGGCAACATTCTGCATTCAAAGCTATTATTTAAACTCACCATCTGGAGTTTGTAATCTGCCTATTCCTTTCTGTTTCTCTTTTCTGTCTATGAACTTGATACTTGTACGCTGAGATCCATCTGCCAAAGCTGTCCAAAATATTTAGGCAATCGTCCGTCATCCATATGGTTACCAATTCTGTTTCTGTTAATCCTCTCCTTTGTTTGCTACTTAGTTTATGTTAGAAGGATGCTGGGTGTTAGATTTGCAGCTGAGTATTGTCATAGCTTGCTAATCGCTTCTTTCTACAGCCAAGGGCGGTAAAAGGCTCGTGGGTCTCTCTCAGCAGTGTCATTTTATTATTTGCTTTAGTGTTCCAAACATATACATCTTAACAGCACACGGGCAAGACAAATTAAATTTGGCATATTTTTTCCTTCCCCCTGCCTCCTGCAGCAGCTCGATCTAATATAATTGTCTGTCTATGTCTCTGTGCACAGTGATCCCTGACACGCTCCAGATCAGTTACTCCCGAGCACTCACCGGCCAGCCCCTGCCGGAGGGGGCTGAATTAACCCTGACGTGCTCCGCCAGCATCCAATCAGAGCAGCTCACCCATCTGTCCATCACATTTGGGAAGCGTGATGGTGGAGACGGGTCGGCGGGGGGACCCGGAGGGGAGGTCAGCACCATCAGAGAGATTATCTCCATTGACAAGCTCCTCGGGGTCGTGCCCGGACGTTTCTACAAGAAGCGCTACGATGATGGAGAGATCACGCTGGAAAAGAGGAACGGGGAGGGCGGGCAGGGCGTGTACGTGATGAGGATGAGGGCGGTGCAGCCCGACGACACCGGCTCATATTTCTGTGAGGCCTCACAGTGGATTTTGGATCCTGATCGATCGTGGCAGAAGATTGCACAGAGAACGCTGGATATTGGCAACCTGACTGTTCAGCAACTAGGTCAGTGTAACTATGAAACTGTGGCTAAGCTGTGATGGCATGTGGCAAGTTCCAAGGTCACACCAAGCACATTGTACAATGGTAGATGATGATGTTAGTAATGAAACCTTTCAGCAGGTAGTACAGTTTTGAAAAAGTCAACCTGATTGGCTAAAGATGATATAAAATAAATGACGGAATCAATCTGATAGAATAACAGCCAAACATTAGAAGTTTGGTTTCTACTTGTCAGTACAAGGCTCTGTATTGTTTCTCTGATGTTGCCAAGGCAGCAGTGTCAGTCGGCCTGGACTTGTAGATCTGCTGAGTGTCTTGGAATCCATCCAGATTTCAGGCTGTGAATGTTTGAGTGACTTAACTGCTTCAATGTCTAGTTTGCTGGCTGACCAGTTTTCTGACTAGATGAATGGTGCCTGATTAAATAGCTGAGTTCACATTTGTATTCAGCTTGTTGCCTTGTTTGTTAGCTGTTTGTTGACAGCAAGTGTTGCAGTTTTTGTCTGATTAGTTGTTTGGATATCTAGGTGGCGCCTGTTTAACTGTTTGCTCTCTGGCTGCATAGATTGCTTTATTATCTTACTATTAGTGATGCAACTAAAGACTATTTTCATTCTTTGCCAATATTTTCCTGTGATAAAATCTCATGACAGTATTATTTGAATGCCTTGTTTGCTGTAAAATCCAATAATTTTCACCATTTCTCCATACGTCAAGACCTGCCAAAAAACTGCCAGTTCTCACATTTGAGATCTTCTTTTTCCAATTTCTTCCCCATTTTTTTAAAATTGCACTTTGGCTTACCAGTTCATTTTCTGTCAATCAGGACCCTTAGCTGTCAGACAACCTGACTGACTGCTAAATGCTCAGCCCTCCTGTTGATTATCCAGCTGGATTTGAAAGGTCAATAACAGGCTGGCTGGGCTACTGGATAGCCTTGATGCTCTCTTCAATTTAAATTTCAAAGCGCTTGTGCAGGTCGAAAGGGTTAAGTAATATTTTCTCCTACTCCAGCCTTTTGTAGCTCGGAAAGGAAATGGTGATCATTCTGTCAGACTGATGTGTCCATTCCAGTACTGCTGTGCTTAGCAATCCTTTCTCAAAGACTTGTTTAATCTAGCAGAATGAGAAGTGCTCTGTGTAGACAGCATACTCAATATATTTGCTCAGAGGACAATGCTATGAATATATTACTGCCCCTTTAACTTTTGATATAGGTTTTAGTATAAATTTTGTATCCTGATTGAGCTTAAAATTCTGAGTTGGTTTTAAACAATCAACCTTTGATCTTGCACAAATGCTTTTTATGCCTTTTTATAATTAATTTGTTGCTGAGGAGAGGTATGGACAGCCACACAGTTAAAAACTATTTGGGTTATTTTTTTTTTTTCTTGTGAAACAAAACTGCAGCTGAAAGGGAGGCACTTGAGCTTATCAATGCACACATTGTCTTTTTACAGACACTCACTGACAAGCACTAGTTAGTTCCATGTTTTGTGGCCCCAGTTGTCTGACTAATGCAATGGTCTGACGTGTCTCCTTTTGTTTAAATACATAATGTGTCTATTATCAAGAAGCATCTGTGTTTAGATAAGTGCTGTGGTTAGATGAGGCTGTGTGTACACAATGGACTATAACTATTATAGTCCATTGTGTCCATATGATAAATAATATTATGCACAGAGATAATAAAAACATTTTACGTTTATTTAAGCTACACATACTGACTTGTGCTGAGTTTTTATAATTTGATATTTCATTTTAACTGAAAATCACAAACTAAATGTATTTACATGCATTTATGTGCCAGCTTGTAGACTGAAGTTCTATTTATACATACGGTATAATTATGTTGTCAGTTCATGCATTTCTCTGCTGTTGAGTGCATTGCTAAAATTAGAGCAGAAGAAATGTGATTGTGGTATCTTGCAACAGGTGGATTGGTTTATGTATAAGTCTACTGTACATATATACTGTAGACTTTGTTTTGAACAGAACTCCTTGTTTAACTGCATGTGAGAGCTGATGATTGATTGCTGTTTGCAATAGATACTAATGATTTCTGTCTAATGATATTTATTGAGAAGCCTGAATTTGTGTGAAAAAACAAAGATTAAAAAAAAGTTTGGCACTTTGTGTCACAAAAATAGGTATTTTTTTCTCTCTTTCAAATCCCTTTAATCATCACACAATCCGTGAGATTTATTTGACTGATCTAAAAAAAAAAATCCATAGCACAGTATACAAAATAATCTCATTATGATCAATGATCTCTTACAGTGTTACTTTTTGTTGTATACTGTTAGCGCTGTGCTTGCTTGATTTTTACTTTCTACTTAGCGTGCGAATGCTTTTTGTTGTGCATTGTTCCAGAGAAACCACTCTAGCTTTCTTCCTTTTCCAGCCACAGAGAAGTGGTATCTCACTTCCTGCAAAGATGCTCACTGTCACAGTCTAAGTGCTTGTTTGCGGCCTTCCCCCGGACAAATTTCTGGTGCTTAAATTTTTATTAAGCTCTCTCCATCTGTCTCTCCCTCTCTCCAGCCGAGTCTCTGAGTGTGACATCTTCGCCCAAAGGGGAGGTGACCCTGCAGGTTGGCTCTCCTCTCATCCTGACCTGTGAGGTGCTTGGGCTTCCGTCTGAAGTGAATTCAGGTCTCCTGGTTCAGTGGATGAAAAGGGGATCTGTCAGCAGCGATGTAGTCGGGACCGGAGGAGTGGAGGTACAGTCATTTTCAATGGTTTATTGTTTGCCTGTTGCAGCTTAGTGTGTTTGCTTTGTATACAGTGTGATAAAACAGAGATTAAATGTTTAATTTACAAGTAACTAGTAGTGAATCTAACTCTTATTTGCAGATGTAGATACGTAAGTTTTGTGTATTTTTACTTCTGCATGGTGGTTCAGCTGAAGTTCCAGATAGATGTGTAATATTTTGTGCGAAAATGAAAATGTTGGAGAGATAGTTCTGTCAAATAGATTGCCTTTTATGATTTTACAGCCTAATATGTACGATAACAAATGTATTGTATGTTAAGGTTGAAGTAGCCCGGATGAGCCCAGATGGCACCGTGAGCTGGGGGGACGACCTCAGCAGAGCCAGTGGTGGGTCCATGGAGAAAGTGGCAGAGGGGAAGCACTCTCTGAAGCTCTTCTCGGCCCGGCCCTCTGACTCAGGGGTGTATCGGTGTGTGGTGAGCGTGTATGCTGGACGGAGAAACCCCAGCCTGTCTACGCCTGCAACACTCACCCAGAAATCCGAGGGAGTCACTGTCAACCTGAAGACCAAAGGTGAGACTCAAACCCTTTTCCACCAAGAAGAACCAGGTGCTAGTTCGTTGCTGGTGCGAGTGCCAGTTGGTTCAAATCTCGCACCTTCTAAGAACCTGTTTGCTTTTCCATTTGCAAGGAGCCAAGTTAGAGCCACGCCTTGCGTCACTGCATATGTAGTCATTTACCGAACAACACTCACACCATACGGAAGTCCACACAGGGCTCCAGACTAACTTTTTCAGTGGTAGTAATGGTGCAACCAACTCTCATCTGGTCACACCTTCCACCTTGTCAAAGGCAAACCATATGACTTGCTGAACATTTTCTTATCAATAGACACTACAATTTACTGATGTTCCCTGAATGCCCCCACATTGCAGGCTGCAGTAGCTGCTGCTTGGTGGCCACGGTGCGCTCATACAGTTGGCAACAAAAAACGACTTTAAAAAGAGTAAACTAGGACGTTCTAATGTCAGATTTGTCCAAGATGAGTGATTTTTTTCTTGTGCAATCTTTTCTATGAGCGGAAAAAACAGCACACGTAGGTGCACTCCGTTTTTCACAAGAAGTCTGCATTTCTAGGTGTAAATACCGTGTGTACAATCACAAACCTAAAGGAAAACATAAACTAAATACAAAGCCGGTGAGTGTAGACAAAGTGCTTCACACAAGAAATAAAAACAGTAATAATACAATAATGAAAATTGAAAAAGTAGATCAAAATGTATTTAAATTAGGGTTTGGTAAATTCAAATAATTTGTTGATTTTTGTTTTTATACTATGTGAAAAATGCCTACATCTTGAAATGGAGCATCTAGAAATTCTGTACAATTTCTGGATTGCATAGAAAAATATCTAGAAAGCAGTTGTTGACTAATCTAAAGTAATTTTAACCCGTTAGCGACTGGGCTGTAGGGATGGCAGTGTTCACCACTTTGCAGCAGACTGAAACATTGTAGGTGATCATGAAACGTGCACACATTCATTTTTCAACCTGGTTTACCATTGTTTTGTGTCAGTCCATCAGAATTGAGTGTCTTGAGATTTCACACACTCATGTCTCCACAGGGTACTTTGTAATCACTTTAATGATCCTGTAGTTTTTATTTGTTGCTGTCATCTAAGCTAAAGTTAAATTCACGTTGATGTAAGCGTTAAACTCAAAGAACCCTTGTGCCCAAGTTCAGACTCACAGAGCCGCTAGACTCTCAGTCTTCGTCTTTTCGCTGTTGACTACATTGACTGTTCAGGAACTGCTGTATTGTTTTGGTCTGAGAAATGATTTAAAGTTTTGGATTTATTGAGTGTCTTGGTGGCCTGGAGGTCTGGGACATGAGCCATTTGGCTACAGTGTGCTGTGTTGAACTCTGCAACAGTACAGCCAAATTTCTGTTCCAGCTTGACTGATATGTCTCCAGGTTTCTAATAAATTTTCAAAAATATTCAAGGCTCTCCTCAAAATCTTAAATAGATTTATGTTGACGTGTTTTACTTTGTATATTATGAACAATGCTTTTACTGAAATCAAAAGTTTATAAGCTTGTGTGGTTTTCTTCAGTTGTTTCCTTCTTGGGGCAGACTTCCAAATCTCAAATCTGGTTTGATTCTCTTCATGTTAATCTGAAATGCATGTTAGTTAAGCATCGGTTATTTCATTGTTTCGACATTTGAAACGCCTGTTTTACCGCAGACCAAAATCATATGTTTTGTTTTTTTTTACTGTCATATATGTTTACCTTACTTTCTTTGAACTGTCTTTTAAATGTTCACTTTCTTCTGCAGATGTTTTGGTTTCAGCTGTGGCTCAGCTCCCTCCTGGCCCTCTGCTCAAAAAAGGCAGCACGGTCACCTTAATCTGCAACGCCACCGTGAGGACCACAGGCCCCGCCCAGGCTCAGGTGGAGTTCCTGCGGTGGCCAATCCCTGAACCGGTTGTCAAGAAGGCATCTGATGTCATTCCACTCGACCCACCCATTGCCGAAAAACGTACAGTGATAGCCACTATGAATTACAATGGTATTGTAAATATCTATACCAACGGCAGTGAGATCAGCATCGACCGCCTGTCAGCTGTCACCTACAGACTGAGGGTCCACATGGCTACGATGGAGGACCAGGGCATGTACACGTGTAATGCTGAGGCGTGGGGGCAGGACCCACATGGGGTCTGGTACAACACCGGGGCCAAAGCAGAGTCAAACGCAGTGACTGTTTACCTGTATGCTAGAGGTAAGAATCTCCTAGTGGATTTGTTTTTCGTAATAATCACAGACAGAGTTGATAAATGTAAAGGAACTACCTCATTTACTAAGGTGTTTATCTGGGGAAGGTTTCTGCCAAGATCCTTGTCTTCGCACTCCTTCAGTTACAGCCACTCACATCTGGAAGCTTCTTGGTACAGCCGCATCGTTCTGGCTGCTGTTGGGGGTAACGGGGCAAGTGCTACTCCTAAGATTGATTCAGGTTGTTTAAGAATCGAACTGAAGAATCAATGGGGGGATCAAACTGGCAGCCTTTGTTGCCAAGTTGGAGGATAGCCAGTATAAATGTAAAGCATTTACTCATAACCTTGAATGGTCACTACACCTTTTGTGTCAATTGATTCCACCCCAGATCCTTTCCCTGCCCTTCCTAAGCACAGTTCTATGTATTTACATCTTAAATATACACAAAAGCCCTTAATCTCACTTTTTTTTTGCCCCAAGTATCTAAACTTCTGATTTGTGGACAGCGTCAGTTTAATTCTGTGGGATTAGCTGTGGTCCTTCAAACTTTGCTTATGCATTTCTCACTGTAAGTTTTCAATTGAGTTCGTATCAGTATTCTCAAGGCAAACGATGTGATTAAAGCATATCTACAGTGAAGCTAGCGTGGGCATGAACAGGGAGCTTGTTGTGTTGCCAGGGGCATTCCAACAAGAGGAGATTATACACTAATCTCCCTGAATGTGTATCTGCTACTGGGTGAAATGATCTTTACTGGATCTTTGGTGCATTTGTATCATGAGGAATTTTATCCACATCCAGATACAACTAAAATATAATGTGTAATTATTTAAAATATATAAGATATATAAAAGCAGGGCAGTGATATTTCTAGCACTGTGCTCATGATCATCTTGGTCTAAGTACTGGTAGCAAAGTTAGTTGTTGACCTTTTTCCAGTTTGACCTAGCATACTGTGGATCCTAGATAGAGACTCAGTTTGATATACAGTTTAACTGAATCATCAAAGCAAGGTGTCATTTAAAAAAAACATACACTATTTAGCATTTAATTCTCTGAAGTTAGATTATTCAAAAAAAAAAAAAATTAGACCACCCTTGTTTTCTTCAATTTCTTGTTAATTTTAATGCCTGGTACAACTAAAGGTGTATTGCCTGAAGAATACAATGACCATGACAAAAAATTACATTACATCATACTTTATGTCCTATTTCACATGCTTAAGCGTCATTGTATTGTCAGGGTATAGAAGAAGCCATCTCATGTCATAAGCAGCACTGCACATGCAAAGGCCTAGAGTGATTTCCTGCTTACATTCAAGCCGTAGTACAACTCAGAAGTTGTCAGCTCTCACATAATGCCTAAAACTAAAGAATTATGTGAAGTCACACAGGGCACAGAAGAAGCCCTTCATCAACAAAAGGCAGAGGAAAGCCTGGTTACTCTTTGATGGAGATCACAAGGATTGGACTGTTGATTGGCTACGTTCTCTTCAGTGATGAATCCAATTTCCAGTTAAAGCCTGGCTGGAGAACCAGAACATTCAAACCATGCCTTGGCCTCCTCAATCACCAGATCTAAATCCAACTGAAAACCTGTGGAAAATCATCAAACACAAAATGGTAGAACCATAAGCCCAAAAACAAAGCAATTTTGTTTGAATTTGTGCAACAGGAATGGGCTGCTGTGACAGCAGAACAATGTCAGAAGCTGGTGGAGAGCATGCCAAGATGCATGGCTGCAGTCATCAAGAGCAATGGTTATTTAATCAAGTACTAACTCCTGTGTGTATCATGTGACTAAAACAGACAGAAAAGAAAACATGAAATGCCTAAAAGCACTGTTTTTGGCAGTACAATGCCGTAACTATTGATGTAAGAACTCAGGTGATTTTGGTTATTATCAAGAAAACCATGGAAAATGGCTGGATACCAGCTCTTAAACTCTATGAGCTGTTGTTGTTGTTGTTATCATTATATTTGTCCAAACAAATGTACCTTTAGTTGTACCAGGCATTGAAATGAACAAGAAATTGAAGAAAACCAGGGTGGTCTAATCATTTTGTCCATGACTGTATACTGGGCATACTGATTAAAAACTCAAGACGGGGCGCCGCCTGCTGTATTTTCTCCATTTAATCTCCTGATTCCCAAAACCCGCTGGCTGGATTAAAAGGGACTTTATCAGTTTAAAAAATTGCAAAGATTGCATAATTTATCAGAGCTAGAAACTGTAAAAACAGAAAGAATCATTGGATTTTGAACTTTCCAACAGTCCTTGATCTACTCATCTGTTTTTGTTAGATAACCAGTCTAAGTTTAAACACGTGATATTTGATCAAAATCATTATATTTCTCATGTCTGATTTAAAAATTTGCCAAAAATACCCTAAAAAACTCAGCTGTGACCAACAATCACATAAAAATTCAGGGGCTTTTCGGCTGAACTGCAGGCTGTATTTACACAAAGCAGACAGGACACTAGTATGGAGACAAATTGAAAATGTAAGAAGTAAAATATCTATAGTATTTAGAGGCAGCATTTTTTCAACGTTGGTGACACCTGTGGACACATATTATTTTATCATTTATCGAAGAGAGCTGTTTTTTATGATTTATTTATTTAATTATTTATTCAGTTCTTTGGTTCTCTCTTATTGCTGTGCTGTTTTCCATAAAATGCAGGACTTTATATTGCAGTGAAAATGATTTAAAAAAAAGATATTGTTTGTTTTCAGTAGCTCTGCAGTCTTAACAAAAATGCTACTTTATATTGCTAAATGGTTCTTTTTATTTTCCTATTTCCCTCAGCTGCTGACCTCCTTCTCATCCCTCTGGTGATCGGAGTCTCATCTGCCTTGTTTGTAGGCATTGTCATCATCGCAACGGTGACCTGTTGCTTCATGAAACGGCTGGCAAGGCAGCGTGCTCACCAGAAATAAGTCTCCACTGTTGCCTGCTGTCTGAAATCCGATTGTTCATGAAGTAGCATGAAGAGGTGATGCACACATCACAATGGAAAAAAATGGCCCACAAGATAACTTCAGCACAAAATGAAGTAAAAAGAAAAAAAAAAAAGACTTTGTCACCTTGATAGTTGATTGTCTGTGTTTTGACCTACCTGTTTAACAATCAATGCCAAAAAAAATCTGTTTTATATTCTCATATTTTTATATTCAAACCTTCTCTGGACACAACATATTTTTGTGATTGCGGCATTGTGCACCAATAGACATAGGAGCATGGATTTTTGAGGCCTACATCCAATGATTCCTCTTCACGCTTTAATTGGGAAAAGATTATTTCTTTTGGTTCCTGTTTCCATTTTAGCCTAAACCATGTTTTTAGTGACCTCCTTATCCCAGCTTATTATCGTTTCAAATGGAAAAGGGTCAAAATCCTCAGGCAAACAAGGTCGAAAGTAAAGAGGGCACAGCAGGTTTGTTTTGAGTCTCTTGGATGTGAGGAAAATGTGTGTACAAATCTTGTTTTTATATAACCAACTGTCCTCTGAGAAGTCATGGCGTGGTTGTTACAATGTGATGCTGTGAATGCTCCTCGGTGTCAGATGGTTTATATGATGCTGGATATGTAGGTCATTCTGCATTGACTGATGGTGCAAGTTTCCAGCAAGCAAAGAACATTCTGTGTTTTTACAAATTATTGATGGTGTTCCAGTTGTTCCTTTTTCAGACTGCATGTTTTTTCCCCCCTTTTTCTTTTGAATATAAAGACCAACTATGTCCAAATATATGTGCATGGTTAAGGCACTACCACTGACAGTCACATGAATGCTGATGGGAGCAGTTCAGCCTCCAGAAACTTAATATGACCAGGAACGTTCCACCGCCTGCAGTCCGGCACCACTCTGCATGTAAACAATGTCTCTGTCTGTTACTTAATAAGGAAGCCGCTGGCAAGGGACTTTCTGATACAGACCAATTGAGTACCGATTCCAGTTTCAAGCATTCTTCGCCTGTGATGCTTCAGGTTTAAGAGTTTTCTATACAGATTTATAGATTTGACAGTGAAAATGGAAGAGATACCCAATATGCACTGAGCTGAAATATGTAAATACTCTATGGAGTTTAGCTGTTTATTTTCTTAATGTAGGTACAACTGTGCTGTAGCACCGTGTTTCTTTGGCAAGCACCTGTGTTTAACATTCTGCAGCAGTCTGTTCTACTCTTTTGAAGCGCTTGGACAAAAACGGGACCGGGACCAAAGCCCCCTTGGTATCCTTTTACTTGATTTTCTTCCAGCTGAAAAGTCATTTCTTTGCTTTTTCTCTTTCTTATTTTGGGGGGGATTAATCGTTGCTAAGCTCTTGTCAAGTGAGTGAGATAGAAAAAAAGTACTGTGAAAAAGAATTCCCTGTTTGTTACACAGGAAAGCTGTTGTGTTGTTTCATGCTGTTTAGGATTCTTGTCCCCAAGGTGAGAATTTCCTGAGGAGTGCAGTCGTATGACCAGACAGTTTAGTGGAGCCTCGCTATCGTCATAGTTATCATGTGGTTTCAGGCCACACATTTTTGCTGCCAAGACTTATTATGTCTATAGCTCCTGCTGCTAGCCCACAGAAATCTGTTGGACAGATTTACTGTGTCTGCGCACTTAAAATGGGTGAAATCCATCCTCCTCTTCCTGTTGAAAGTAACACTTAAGAAAAGTTTGGTCTTGCAAGCAGGCCGCATCGTGCCATCATTTAAGGCTTGATGCATGTTCGCGGAAAGGAGGAGGAAAGCCAAATTTGTCGTTATCGCGCTCCTCACTCTCTCATTGAAACGATCTCAGCTCAGTTTCTCTCACTTGTCTAAATTTGTTTGCACTGAGCTGTACTTTACCGTCTCAGTTTATCTTTACTCTCTGTCTGCCTCTGTTGGAGTGGCTCTAAAGCTCCTCCCTAACCTGTGCTCCCTAAACCCTGATTATAAATGTTGTTCATGAAAATTAGGGAATAAAATCACAGCTCTGCTTGCTTCCTGAGCCACTTTGTTCCAGATCAACTACTCAAAGCTGATTTGTTCCCCCACATACCCACCTACCGCACGATTACACTCGCGCACATACACGAATGCACGTGCGCAGCACAGCAGCAGCAACAGCACAGCAGCAGTAGGACAGTGCTGGCTGGATGGCTGGTGTTTTAGATGGAAGTAAATATCTGCGTGTTCATCTCTAATCCCTGTTTATGGCTGCAGTGTGTCCTGCTGTCCTTCCCCCACCCCCACCCCCGTGTGTTACAGCAGCAGTGTGGCTCACACTCGATTCATTTCAATCTCTTCCCTGAGAATTACTGCCAGCTGTAAACAGTGTTGCACGTAGTGTGCAAAGTACGAGAACTGCTGTTTAAGTTGTGTTTTTGTTTGAAGATGTATTAAACCCTTTTCATGAAGGTGTCATGTTCTGTTTGGATTGTTCACTCATGCTTTAATACCACTGTTCCCGAATGCATCTTACTGCCATGTGAAATATATATAAAGACAGGTTATAGCTCAGTTTGTTTCTTATGGTGCTTTGGCAAACCTGCCAGTTGATAAAACCAATAAACCACTCTGGATTTATAATGTCACTTTGCCTATTTTATTCCTTTATTTTCAGCTGCTTTGTCAAAAGTCTGTTTTCAGCAGAAAATGCTGGAAACGTTCATTATCGGAGGCCTCTGGAGACATCTGGGGTATTGCAGGACATTCTGCGGGGAGGAAAATAATCCAATCTGTCTGACAAAGTGCTCATGAGCCAGTTGAGCATATTTTCCATCTACAGAACGAAAAACCAAAAGATTTCTTGTGGTTGCTGCAGTTTCCGTGTTAGAAGCAGGAAAACTGAGGCTTATATTTCAGCTCAAGTTACTGTAAGCCTTTTGTGATGCACAACTTTAAACAGTTGTTTTAAGGTTTACGTATGGTTGACAAAAGCTAGATTTTTATTGGTCAGTCTCTGTAAAATATATTTTGCAGAATTTGCACTGGGTAAGAAATTCTTCATAAAACAACAAAAAGAAAACACAAGTCATCCAGAGGGGCACAGATATTGATATTGATCTAAACCGTCGTGGAGCATTGTAAGAAAGAAAGAGAATAGAGAAGCTAAATTAGACTGCAGTAATAAATGTTTATATTAATGTGTGAAGGGGTCATGACACTACAGATAATTATTATCTGACTTATCTGCTTCCTGCAGTTACTTTTAGCTTTACAAAGGATTTCAGCGTCTCTTGGCTCATTGCTTTGGTTTCACAGCTAGCAACTTTACTGTTTTGGTTCTCTCACTTCTCTCTTTAACCATTTAGCTGCAACAATTATATGTTCTCAGCAAAGCAGCCATTGTGTGTCCCCTGCTCAGCACCAATGTCATATCTCTCTTAGAAATTGGTGGATATTTGTGTCATTTGCTCAGAAGCATGACTCCAGATGAATAATGATTTTGTTCCATGTTTGCTGGACTCGTAAAAGGCAGTTTGCTTAAGATAGCTTCCCACAGTGTACATCATTATTGTGTTTTTGGGTCGGTCCTCTGCCCTGCCACCATGTGACCAAATTCAGTTTAGAAAAGTGGACATGAGGTGAGTCTACAAACCTCCACTCCCACCTTTTGTACCATCCAGCAAAGATGACATTTTGCTTTGGATCATGTGATGACAATGGCATAAATCAGAGAAATAAAATGTGCAACAGCCCTTTGATGTGTGAGTTAAAAGAAAGCTGGAGATAACGAACACGTCAAATGAAAATACAAGAAACAGATGGATTTTATTTACTGCATCAAATGTAGAGAAAAAATGTATGCAATTCCTGTTCTGATGCTGCCTCAAAAACTGCCTCTCTGAGCTCCCATGGCATTACAGTATATCAGTTTACAGAGCATTACATCACTAATGCAAACACTGTACCAGCCTTAATCCTCTCCTTCCTGTATGACATTGCAGGCAGACACAGAGGCTTTGTGGCCTACTGATAAGACACCGTACAGCCTGTAGTTGATTGGTGCAACATACCTACTATACTGACCAATCCCTGCCAGCTACATGTCAACCGAGGCAGAATTAAACATGCAACTCACCCAGCATGTCAGGCTTGATTTAAAGTTGTCCCTCATTTGACCTGTCAATCTTACATACAAATCTTTAAGACGCTAATGCTCTCATTTCAGGTTATAGCCATGGCTGGGTTTAATATAAATACGTTAGAAATAAAAATGCAATTAAACATCTTATCTACAATAAAATTGGTCTTTGGTCTGAGGCCATCGAGGCTTTGTATTACATTTAAATATATTTAACAATTACAATTATTACATTTAGAGAGTTTAGGGTTATAAATTAAGATCTTCTATAGCTTACATACGGTACATATTTTCGCCCTGTATATTATTATGGACATGACCAACCTAGTTTTGCATAGAAATAAAAAACAATTGAAATGAGGAAACAGCTGGATTTGCTCCATCTGTGGGTGAAAACCCCTGGCTCGTCTAAAGCTCCCGAAAACAGCATGTTGTATCATGATTGCTTGATCTGTACGCAAACAGAATGGTGAAAATAACGTAATTTCACGAAACGCTGCACTTAATAATTAATGTATGATATTCTATCACATGATAAAAACTCTGTTACACAGAGAAAAAAAGTTTCACAAAGCCAGAAATATTAACAACTAAATAATAACACTAGTGTAAATAAAAACCTGAAATAATTCAGTGACATATGGACAACATCACAACTGAATAAAAGTGATGATCACATCTTGACCATGATAAAACTTCTGTACACAGAAATCTTATTTACAAGCCTTTTCAAGCCGCTGTCCCTCATTGCTCTCTCCGATGTTCAATCAGTTCAGAGCTCCACCTTGAATTTCAAACGTGCATCATTAATTCATCCAGCCCAGGAGGAAAAGCAGCTTCATCTCTTGTAGCTGCAGGCCCAAGATCGAGGCCACAGCAGCTCCCACAGACTATCCTGACAAGAAAGAGTAGAAGATTTAGTCAAATTTAGCATGCAGCCCTTATACTTGCACTTCTAGTAACACTATCTGCAATCCTGTTACACATTTTTATCAGTGTTATTTAACATCCAGTTATTATCATGTAATAATCTTGTTTTGCAGGCAGGAATTCTATTTTTAGACAGCAGTTATCTGTGTTAAGCCATTGTGTGTGTGAATGATGCTGCAGGCTTTAGAGGAAGCCTCCTCTGGGGATACACAGAGATGCAGTGGTTCATAGTGGAGCAAGTATGTTAAGTACATGTGTGCCCATCTGTCATGTAAATCCTTTACATCTACCAGTTCATCAAAGCCTCACTGCTGGAAGGAGGCTTTTCAAGGGTTAAATACATGTCAGAGTTTTAAAATTATTTTTCCTTTAGGCTTTTGCCTTTATTTATCAGAGCAGTGGAGAGAGACAGGAAGGGGGGGGCGGTGGACAAAGACCTCCAGCAAACGGCCATGGTCGAGAGTCAATCCCACAACCGCTGCATCCCCTGTTAATGGGTCGCAGTCTCATCCGGTTGCGCTACTAGGGCTCCTATACATGTCAGAGTTTTACACACATCCTCTATGCATTGCATGTGACTCTACTACACACTCTTATGGTTGGGTTGGTACGTCTAAGAGCAAAACTATATGTATGTCTGCACAAATAGAGTCATGTGTAGTAGCAATGAATGACAGGATGAGAGCAGATGACAAAGCCAGGATAATAAAGAAGAGTAAGCGGCTATTTGTGACTGTTTCTTTAATTTGAATACTGACGTCTGTGTGACGTCCAGCATCAACGTACGCAACGAGTAGTCACATGATGCACTCATGTAGTGTGTATACTTGAGATCATCTGTCGTCAGCTGTAGCTAAAGTTTATTCACCTGCTGGCCTATTTTCCATCTGAAATTGGTGTAAGTGATGTAATATTAGGTGTCCCTCTGTTGGTCAAAGTGCTACAAACAAGCAACTGTTTCAAAGTTTATGTAGCTGTCACTGTCTATACAAAGGTTAGCTTTTTGATTTTTTTTTTCTTGTCTTGCACAATAGCTTTACCACTCTTCACCAAGCTTATTTATGGTTTTAAACCTCAGAAGTAGAATCTCACAGTATAAATAATATTTAAAAAGAATCATTAATCGCTCTGTCCTTCAGCTTTTATTGAATTTATTTCAAATTGCTTTCGTCCTGGTTGTAGCCAAGAAAGGTACTGTTAAATAAAACTGAACTGAACTATCCGACCCACTTTTCTGTTGCTGTAAAACACAGGGATGTGTGACTTCTGTCAAGCTTTTTGAAGGGCTGAATGATTGTACTATTAGATTGTGCTGAAGCTGGTTAAGAAACTCTGGAAGAAGTGCAAGTTTTCCAAAAATAAGCCTTTTGTTGAAGATTTCTTCTGCGTGGTTCTATATTATATGATCCAAAGCAATTGTTTATTTTAGTGTTAGGAAGATACATATCTTGGAGCAGAAACAACATGTTCCACTATTTGCAGGAACCATGTGGGTGGAGTACATACCCCCATCCGTGGGCAGTGTATCTGGGCGTACCACTCCTGGCAGTACAGACACACCTGGACACCTTGACCGAGGAGGAGACACATCCACATAATGATGTTGAACACGGGACTCTGTCGCTTGTCATTCAAGGTAAAGTTGAACACCACTAAAAGGGAATTACATGAGGGGATGTAGTTAGTGACAGTTATTTTTATTTAATCTGCAGTCTAGTAATATTTATTTGTGCTAAGGCTGAGATGCCAGACGGTCCAGAGAGGGACGAGGACAAACAGTGAGAAGATATAAAACCAAAACATTGTCAGACCTTTCGAGTCCCAGAGAAAAAGGACACAATGCACAAGTGTGCTTTCTTTAAATATAATGAGAGTCCTCTAAAAAGAGTTTCTGACAGCATGTGAAAGCAAATAATTACAGATTTAAACTTTGAAGGCTCCAAGGCACAGTCCAAAATGTAAAACAGGACATTTACATATTTTTAGAAAGCAATTATGGACAGGCAAGTTAGGCACAGAGTTTTAACTAAAAGAGGTAATAATGTAGGCAGCAAATATATTTATATATTTTCCCTTTTTCTGAAAGGCCTTTAAGTTATTACATTTTTTTTTCCGCAGCTGGGTCAGAGCACAAGATCACAATAATTGCTGTTTATGCCACGGTAGAGATTATTTCCTGAATATTGAGCAGATCCCTCACCTCCAAAGACTGCAAAGAGAATGAACATGACGGGATAGAAGAAGCCAAATCCCATGCCTAAAGCGTACTCATGGACGACAGCAGAGACGATGAAAACGGAGAGCATGGCAGCTGTTCGGAATTTCCTTTTTGACAGCTGCAGGGATCAGAGAAAGAAGACAGAGAGGGGTTGGCTTAAAGTTCAGGGGTCAGGCTGGTTTAGTGTTAAACTACCATACACACTTCATCATGTGACCATGCTGCTTTGGAAACACAGTGTGATCTGACATTAGTTTTAGTTGTTATTGTCATTTTGTTAACTAGTTTTAATCTGCCTTTTTGGAACTCTGCTCACCCAGAGGATGTCTTTGTATCCATAGTAATACAGCCAGTCGTGAACCACTACGTTCCAGGTACGATAGTAGTTGGCAAAAGACGTAGAGTTCCACCAGTCCTGGAAAACAAACAGAGGATATTCAAAGTAATTTGTATGGATCAAACTAAAAACTTAAAGAAAGGATCGCACCAGTTTTAAAGTCTGAATAACACTTGGATGGCTGCAGTTAAATCATTCATATTGCTAAGAACAATTTTATTTTGAAGTTGCTTTTAGGTTATACTAGTGCAAGGCAAGCCAGTATGATTTTTCTGAAAGCATCTGTGCATAGAACATTCAATTATGTTCTCAAAACTCAATGAGCTCAATGCTTTGAAGGTTAGTCTTGGAGTTGAGGGTATGGTAGTTCTGAGCAGTGGTTCCAACTACTGGAGAAACAAACTGGTTTGGACATCAAGTCCTAAGTAGTTATTTGTTTAAGTTCAACCAAATGGGATCCTCAGTACAAAGGCATCATGTGTATCAAAGATCTAGAGCACATCGGAAAATGAAACTAAAATGTGCAGCCACATCCTGACGGAAAAAATACTCAACAAAAGAGAGCTTCAAAAAAGATGACCTTTTCTATGGTGCTGCTGATTGTACTGGTTTAATGAAATAGTGTTTTTAAAATTTTTTTTTTAAAATGCTCCATACAGTGAACATCAAATTTTGGTTTACACATTAACATCAAACAATACACAAGTAAAAATTTCCTTGTGCCATAATATTTTTTACACCTAAATCCATCTGCCAGTTTAAATTTACTCAAACCTAACGATTCTGAGAGAGCCACATGAGAACAAAGTGCAAGTGGGCCAACAATAAGGGAAAGCATGTATTTTCAGACCGAAGGCAGGGGACACCCTGGACAGGTCACCAGTCTATCACAGGGTTACACTTAGAGACAGACAACCAAGCACACTCACATTCACACCTATGGACAATTTAGAATCACCAATTAACCTCAACATGTTTTTGGACTGTGTGGGAGGAAGCCAGAGAACCCGGAGAGAACCCACGCTGCACGGGGAGAACATGCAAACTCCACGCAGAAAGATTCCGGTGCCCCCACCGGGACGCGAACCGGCAACCTTCTTGCTGCGAGGCAACAGTGCTACCAACTGCGCCACCTTGCAGCCCAGAATATGATGATGAAAAAGTTAAACTGTTTGGGGACTGCCAGGCCACCCTGCTGCAATTTTTCCCTTGTCATAATCAGATTTTTCCCCTCCTGGCATGTAAGCATTTTTTAAAATAATGCGATCACAGGAGAGGTGATGGTACAGAAAATCAACCGCACACACACCTTGTAGAACATCCTGTCAGCAAAACGCAGCAGCTCCCCGAAGAGGTTGAGCCAGCAGTGCAGGAAGGCAAAGAAACACAGCAGAAGGAGCATTATACCTGAAACAGTGAAAGAGAGAGGAGAAGATCATGAGGCACAAGTTCATTTTGGGCATCGCTCCCAGCTTCCTCAGAAGAATTGCAACTTGATACTGATGCTGTAATGTCTGCACTTATTTGATAAGCTCTTTACTTAAAGAGTGTAATAAAAGTACCAGTCTTTTATTACCTGCATCTGATAGCATGAAAGCATCTTTAATCTTATCATTGACCTAAAAACACAGGAGACTCCCATCCTCCATTCAACAGCAAGTAATACATTAACCAGTACTGACTCATACCAATGAGAGATAACAGATGTCACAAGCAAAATCAGACATGAACTTGTTGTTTCATTGTGGGTGGAACCACTGATCGTGTGTGCAACTGGTGCTTGTTGGAAGGTAGAAAGTACCTGGAAGGACAGAGTGGAACACGGCCAGAACCATTTTTCGTTTACTAAAAGTCTGGTTGGTCTCGGGTCTGAAGACGGGAATACAAAGACGCACCAGGATAAAGTAGCCGTAAAAAAGGCATCCAAACAGCTACAAATTGAGCATAGAAATACAAAAAAAAAGAGAAAACGTTACAAGGACATTCTTGAAAAGAGGAAATAAAATGGAGAATATATTTGAGAATCAGCACTGCAAATGTGAAGACAGCGATGTGATGCAAGATAAGATTAATGCGATTAAACACCTGTAGTTCAGGATTGATTCATATTATCACACTATATAGGAGTGGAACTTCTACATTTGTAGGTCAGCAACCCTTATAAAGGTCATCTTAGTAGATTATGGTACATATTGCGAACAAAAGATAATTAAATGATATATATATATATGTATGTATAAAGAGTTTCCTCTCACCATGAGAACAGTAATACCAACATATTTCCATCGTATGTGGCTATTTCTGTGAAGGGAAAAAAAAGTTACATTAGACATAATATGTTCCTTACTCTTCAGGTATGTCTCCTGAAGTCATGTTGAATGAATTTGTGTGAGTCTTTTCATCCTAAATTAGGGATTCCACATTGCATCTCTTCCCCGACAAACTTGAACATGACTTGAACTTTAACTACATCTTCCATCAAAAAAAAAATAGAAGAAGTTGTTTTTCAGGGTAATGACTACTTTGATTTGTTGAGCTGGACTCAGAGCATTTTCAAGTTGTAAAGAATCCAAATTACTACTATTTCATTTTGAATTCCAGCATATTGTGAAACTGTGGCACAAGGGTAACATGACACCCAATTAGTCCCGTGACATTTGTACTGGACAACGATCAGGTCACTAATTATCAGAGCCAGAGAGCAGGAGTTTGTGAAATCCAGGCGAGGAGGTAATAAGTCTTACCGAGGATATGATTCTCTGTAGATGAGCGTTGGACAGAAGAGGAAGTACAAATAGCTAGAAAATGTTGGGAACCTTGGACTTTCTCCTGAAAAGCAAAAGGAATTCAGTAAGTGTGACCATCACTATATGAGGTCCAGTTTGGGGGTTTTAATCAGTCACATGTTCCTTGTACAATTTTGAAAAAGAGTTTGGTTACAAACAGCAGTTTTAAGGTCTGTGGTTCACACTCCTGCTTTTAGTTTCATTTTTCTTGCTTCAAACAGGGCATAATATCAGCCATTTAACTTTTCCATTTGCAGTTTCTGAAGCTTTACTGTGCCTCAATGCAGGGAGCTGCTAACAAACGACTGTCTTTAAAATTAAACGACTGTGAGTTTATCATGAAATCGTTAAGCCATTACAGCAAATTGTCTAAATTAAACCCTCCAATTTCTTTTCCTGAATTGTTTTCTGTGCTTCATTCTGGCTGATGACATTTAAAACTTGTAAAACAGCTCTATTCTGTAAAAATTACATTTAAAAGACCTTCTGTGTTAAACAATAATCTGATTTTCATTTTTTTTAAAACCACATTCAAACCAGACTGGGCACTTATATGATGCTATTTTTTGTCAGTTTTTCCACAGGACTGTAGAGTTTTTTTCCTGAGGTGTTCACTGCAGTGAGGATGTATTCACGTTCAGTACACAAGTCTTACCTACATGTTTCTTAACTTTCTCCCACTAACAGACTTTTACATTAGCATCTCACAGGGCTGCACACTGAAGGTTATTTATTGTATGTAGATGCGCTTATTGTTTGTTTTTACTTCAGCATGAATCATTAGATATGTAAACCTGCTAAGTTCCGTTTCAATAATTTTTCTTGGGTGTCTCAGAATGTCACTGTGAGTAATGATCGCGCCTGGGGAGTAAATACACTTGACATCAGTGCAATACAGTACCTTCCTTTGGTGTATTCTTCATAATAACAGGAGTCGTTTCTCTTATGAATGAGTAGGTTTTCATCAGGAATCGAATCTGAGAAAATGTAATACAGTCATTATGTGAAGTGAGACAGCCTGTCAGTATTTGCAGTTTCTACATTGTATGTCTTTACTGCATCATCTGACAAAGCGTCTGACATGAAGCACATCCTCACAGTCTAAATATTTTTTTGTGATTATTGACTCATCACTCATTTGTATGCTGATGTCTTCTTTATTTAATAAGGAGTACAACAAAAGGGGGAGTATACAGCATGACAGGACAGACAGCAGCACAGTTGGGAAAAGTGGTTTATCATTTTAACTTGTCTTAAACTGCAGTTCAGACATGATGCATAATCAATCTGCCTAAAGCAAGGAGCCACATAATACAGCCGCAGGGAATCACTTACTCTTTTAGGGCTATTTAACAAATGTAAGGCATTCATTTATGCATCATACTCCGCACAAGAGATGTTTATATGTGGGATGAACAGAAACCAAATTACAAATAGACTGATTGGGCCCAGGTCAGATGAAGATCAGGCCCAGGTCTCCCAAAAGCATCTAAGCCCTGGGATTATCTCACTCCATCAAACGGAGCTAAAATGATCTTAGTACTAAGGCGGCTTTTGGAGAGTGTAATACAGAGGATGAGGACGTATTATGGTATCGGTCTGTGATGTGGAAATGCTGGCTTCGCTGAGATCTGAATGTTTTTTGGTACTTTCCAGTTGGAAGGCCTCCATCTCTGGCCAGCAGGCCTTCCCTATCACAATGTTCCAGCTGCCGGCAATGGACGCTTTTGCAATTTGGATTACCAATGCATATTGTTTTATTAACAGTACAAAGTGTGTCTAGCACAGGTCATTACCAATGAAAATTTTTATGCTGAGGTTTTATTCTTGATTTTTAATGCAAGGCAGCAACTTATATTGCAACAAAAACAAGTTGATCTAAACTGCAGAAGTGATAAAAAGAGATGGGATGCTGTTTGAACTTTAAACAAACTTTAAACCCCATAAAAATCTTTTAAATGTCCTGCGAGATAGCTGCAAATACTGAAGAAACAACTGACTTATGGTTTATATGAGATCCCAAATGAAGAGCTACCTGTCCACCCACATGGTAAAAAGGACTTATTTCTGATACACTCACCTGCTCCAGTATCACAATGAAGCGTGAGGCAGGAGGTAGCTGGTAGTGGATGACCACATAAACTGGGAACAGTCCAAGCACGCAGGTCTGAATGGCAGAGAGGAGCAACCCTGTCCCTAGAGACAGGCCCAACTTGGAAGGGAAGTTGTGGTACAAAGAACCCCAAAGCACCAGAGTGTAGTAGGGAACGCACAGGGTGTAAACAAACATAATAATCCAGGCCCAGGTGACCGTTCCCAGCTTCCCAAAGGCAAAGAATAACAGGTCGAACTCCAAGACCAACCTGCATAAAAAAATTATAATCAATTACAACAATTTATTTTATGAGGAAGATACCTTAAAATGTTTTTTCAGTAAATGTAAATGTTTGATACTGTGGTCTGTTGAATAACCGTTTTAATTATATGAAAGCATGACTGGCTTTAATGGCAGAAACAGCTACATGCATTGAGTATTTTTTCTTATTACTTTCTCTCATTTGAAAAAAAGACACCCCTGGTGATAATAATAATAGATTTAAAATACCCACTCGCCGCAGCTTGTCAAAGGATTTGTTGAATTCAGCATGGCTATGTGCAAATGCGGCAACATTATTTTTTATTTCATCAATTTACCCATATTAAAATCAATGTTAACCGAGGGTGAATTTATCAAGTATTTCGCACACACTGGAGTTGCCCACTGGCGCTTGTTCAAATGAGAAGCATTTGCAACTGCCAACCTAATCATTACTGAGCTGCCCAAAGACACAGCAGAAATACTCAATGGGATTGATTGCGCTATCTTTCTGCTGCCAGATGAACGGAGAGGGAAGGAGGGAGAGAGGCATAATGAGGAGGAACAGATGATAAGAAGTGAATAAGAAGTTTTTAAAGACTTTGGAGCAACTGAGTTCTTTGTTGCACATAACATACAGACCTGCCCTGATCGATGTAGTCAACAGTCAGTGTGCTTAAAAAGAAGATGATGAGTACAGCTATGAACATGTGGTAGATGGTTCGGATGTGGTTGATCTCAAACAGGTCGCTGCATAAAAATGAAGAAACACACACAGAGAGGAAAACAAAACAAAGTCATTAAAATAGATGCATGCTGTATTCATGTGCAGCTGTTGTGCTGAATATGTTATGGGTTTACAGCATTACAATACACATAAACATGTCAGTGGGATTATCTGGATGATTAACATTGCATAGTACGCTGTATTGGATACTACAGTACACCTTATCCATAACTTTCCCTCCCCAGAATAATCTAAGAGGTTGTTTGCAGTTTTTCTTATATTCAAACTGGTATCTTTTACTAAACTGTTGTATTTTAGACCAAATATATTTGGTAAATCTATCAATCATTTAAAGAAGGCAAGGAACGGAATATGTATTGAAGTGGGTTGAACTAATTTGTCAATAAATCAAATGATTTATTCACAGAAAATCAATTTGAAAATATTCAGATAATTAAACTATGTTTAAGCAATTTTTTTTTTTTAAAAAGTCAACCTTTTGCTGCTTTTCTTTATTTTTTGCAAAATTAATTATATATATAATATTTTACTATTGTTCGGACAAAAAAAAGAAAGTTAGAAAGTTACAATAAATATCTCTCACTATTTTGAAAT
Source organism: Stegastes partitus (assembly GCF_000690725.1). Lineage (NCBI taxonomy): Eukaryota > Metazoa > Chordata > Actinopteri > Pomacentridae > Stegastes > Stegastes partitus. The sequence continues at coordinate 371,618 of NW_007577939.1, read as the reverse complement.
GAATGAAATGAAAATGAAATGAAAAATACTTTATTTATCCCAGACGGGAAATTCAATATTGTAAAAGCTCACTTTTTTTTTTTTTTTAAATCAATATAACATATATTTTATACAACATATCTAATAATCATTCAGTCAGTCAATTGTCAGTCAGTCAGATTTGTTTTTCATGGTGATGGCTGTTGGTTTTTATTTATTATTATTATTTATTTTATGACTTTTTGTAGATTGGTCAATTAACTGAGTGATGAAAAATATACTTTCATGCATGGTGCTCTATTTTCTCTTTCAAAATAGGAAACTGACCCCCATCTTTTATACTTACTCCAACAGCGATGCCCTGGCCACAAATACTTTGCCATCCTCCTTTCTCTGATAGCTAAACGAAACCACACAGAGAAACAACATATTTTTAATGCAGTGATTGAAAGGATAAATACATCTACCAGACGAACATGAAATAATAAAATTGTTACCCCGACGAGTGTTGTTTTGTTTTCTTTCCATTAACTGGTGGCTGGCTGTGGTTGGGCGGCTGGACGGAATCAATAAGAGCTCTGTCTATGATTTCACCGAGTTGACCCTGGACCTGCTCCAGTACTCTCTCCTTCACCCTCTAAAGCGAGGCATTCAGGGAAAACATGTTATTTTTCTGAACTTCAGAGTTCTCTCAAAAGTCTCCGTGCATGTAGGTACCATATAAGTTTAAAATGTGAGAATGTACATCACTGTTTCCACTTGAATAATGTGTATTGGCTTATGCCTGTGCTTTGCAAAACACTTTGTTACAATCATCCTCCAATGTTTCCTGTTAAGAAACACTTATAAGATTATTTTGCTTTCAAATGAATAAGAAAAAAGAGAAGCAATTACCTGTGCATAGTTTTTCCATTGCCTCAGATCTTCTTCTTGCACATTAGCATGGTCTCCATCTGCAGAGAGAAGAGCAGATGTTGCTCAAATTGTTTACCAAATCATAAAATGTACTTAACGTATTGTACTTTAAATTTAAACACACTGAGTTTAGGGAGATGAATTAGGAGATAAATCAATATCCCACATTTTGCACATATTGTGCAACATAAGTCAGGTAGCAGCTTGAGAAAAATCTTAACTTTTTTATAAGATTGGCTTAAAAGATTTGAATAACACCAAGAATTGCAGTCTCCTACATCTACCACCTACCTACATACAAACATAAAAAGTATGAAGCCTAATCAGTCACCTTAACAACAGTGCAAATTATGTATCAAATATGTAATCACTTAAAAAAAACCAAACAAACACAGTAGAAAACAATCTTTCTGACCATACCGAGGCTGGAACTGTCATCTGACTGACAGGACTTGATGTTTCGATGGTGGAGGCCGCTAGGTCGCTCTGTAGTTGTCATGGTTACCACTGGGAGACGCCACAACTATTAGGACCAGCAACTGGGACTTCAGAAGATGGTCCTACATGTCAAAGTTATGGGTTAGTCATACAAATGCTGTTGCTTCTCTGAGGATAAACATCATGGCTGATTAATTGTTGTATTCGCTCCATATAGCCTGTTCTTTAGAAATGTAAAAGAAATCAAAGAACTTGGTGCACCCTCTGATATTACACACAGCAATCTAGATCCATAGGTGGCTCCTAATTTGCTATATTCTAAGGAAGCCAGTTTTAAACCACTTAGAACACAGATATGCTGGTGCACTGGTCTCTGTGTACAGAAACACCCCAATGAATAACATCAGATCAGGTGTTTCAACAGCACAACAGTCTCCAATTACAATGTAACTCCAATAGATTTACCTTTTGTTAAAGTTTGACAATCTAGAGAGGAAGTTGAACTAGAACTTGAGAGATTAGATTAGGTCACTGGCCAGTAGCTGGCAAGGTACCTCATGTCTGAAAGAATTAATATTCTTGCTGAGCCTCAGTGCCAGGGAACTCATGTAAATCACTAACTGAGACAGTGCACAAACTGCATATAGAAACATGCACCGGTAGGTTAGAGGTTTGAACGATGGTTACCTGCAGCGCTTTCTATAGCAAGAGAGCTGTCCCCAGTCATTGTCGTTCAAGCTAAACAATGTAAACACATTACATAGCTAGCTGTCCTCAGAGGTTTACACACTATAGATAAGATGCACAGAAGACTGAGAGGGTGTGTTAGACCTCCACGGTGGGTCAAAGACCCTGAGAAACCTCATGTTCTAAGCTACGCTGTTTGATCACTCCTCAGGAAAACTGTCAATATAGCAGATAAGCTGTGCAGACATACAGATTATACATTATGTTGCTGCAGGTGAGAGAGAGATGGAGGAAAAACATGTTTTGAACTGATTACTTTATGCAACAGGGATCATTCTTGATCATGTTTAAGAAAACATGTACTAGCTTGTCCTCTTTGCAGCCTGTACAGATGTATGTGAATTTCCTCTTACTTGCTGATAAACTCCAGAGCAAAATGGATTTGAAATCACAATGAATCACTTGACTTCAAGAGAAGTTAGGAATAATTCCAACAAAATGCACTGTAAACAAAGTTTAGAATAGATTTTTCACGGCTTTCAGTAGTATTGAATCCATCTCATTTGCCCTGAAATATCACACAAATGCTTCTAAAGAGTTGTTTTGAAACAGTTTGCATCATGACTTACTTCCATTCACATGAACGAGCAGGAAAATCCAACTTAGTCAAGAGATGACGTAGGTTCTGTTATTGCTAAATGTCTCACTGTTGGTTTAATGGATTCTGACATGGAAGAGCTGTTGAATTTACTTACTCATATCTGTCCTATAAGGTTTATATACACTATGGTGCTTAGTCTTAGGGACTTTCAGAAAAATTGAAAAATATGGCGTTGATTATTATATTAGTTTATGGCATCTCTTTCTTTGAAATTTCCTTCCCAATGTTGATGAGTGATCAGAGAAATGAAAGCCGCACTTTATGTTATATTACAAGCTGAAAATGTATTTTGTCAAGATGATCAAAATTAGACAGTGAAACAATGATGTGCTGAACAGATGGTGTTGCTGTAATGAAGTTGGAGCTGAAGACTTACATTTGAGGCTGTCAGTGAACATATCAGTCATGTTCAGCTACACTAAAGATTGGCTGATAAACATATCATAAAGTTTGTTGAACAAAACAAACACGTTCACGTCTCAAATTATTCAGTAGTATTTTTTGTAGCTCAGTTGTTTATTGTTTGTCAGAGGGAGGAATTACTGTAAAATCAGCGTATATTGTTCATTAAGGTAAATTTACTTTAAGTTTAAAGCCTCATCATTGTTGTACAACAATAGAACGTTTATTTTACTGGTTCCTACTTGCTTTAGTTTCCTACATTTACAGACCAAAGTGATATTTATCAAAGACCTGTCAGAGTTGGTTACAGCTGTCACTAGGTTTGTGTCAATCTGTATCTTTGTTATAGTTTAAAACTCAGAAAAGTGCAGACAGCAGAAACTAGAGAATTTAAATCCTAAATCATACAGATGTCAGACACAGATGTGTCAGGTGGATGTGACATCCTTCATAAACACTGTGTCAGATTTGTACTCACAGACTTTTAGCCTGGGGCTCAGTCAGCGGTCCACAGGATGAGAGGCACAGTTTTCCTCGATGATTCCCACTGAGCGAGAGCTGCTGAAGAATGTTTAAGTAAGTTTGTGTCCCAGTTCTTGTGATCTGTGCTCTGTCCTTTACTCCGCTGATATTCTGCACTTTGCCCTTTTGGCACTACCATCCTCTGCTGCCCAACCCCAGTTCATCTCCTCTGCTGGATGCATGAGGTCACGTAGATAACATTGGAGTTTGTCCTAAAGTATCATGTATTCAAAGAGATAGTTATTGCAAAATATATTCATATAATTCCTTTTATGATTGATTGTAATTCATTCTTGAAGATACTGTATCAGTAGTAGCAAGATACTTAAAGGTCTCTCAAGGTTGTCCAGGTCAAAGGTTTTCTACACAGGGTGAAGACTAAAACTGAAAATCTATCTGCTTTGACTCACCATCTTAAATCCCTTCTTTCCTCAAAAAGGTGTTTTTCTTATTATTATAGTACAGAATAACGTGTGGCTAAGTTTTAACCTAGAAGGCTGCGTTAACGTTCATCTGTTCACCTTAAATCTAAGTTCAACATGTGTAGACAAACATTACACCACAACCAGTTACCTAATGAAGAAACTTCAAACTTCCAGTGCAAAGAACTTTGACCAAAGTGCATTCTGGATTTGTTTTTAACAAGTTAGAAGTAGGGCTGTAGGGCGCAGTTGGTAGCACTGTTGCCTCGCAGTAAGAAGGTCACCGGTTCGCATCCCGGTGGGGGCACCGGAATCTTTCTGCATGGAGTTTGCATGTTCTCCCCGTGCAGTGTGGGTTCTCTCCAGGTTCTCCGGCTTCCTCCCACAAGTCCCAAAACATGTTGAGGTTACTTGGTGATTCTAAATTGTCTATAGGTGTGAATGTGAGTGTGCTTGGTTGTCTGTCTCTAAGTGTAGCCCTGTGATAGACTGGTTACCTGTCCAGGGTGTCCCCTGCCTAGGTCACCTGGGATAGACTCCAGCCCCCCAGCGACCTTCGTGAGGATTAAGCGGTGTATAGATAATGGATGGATGTTAGAAGTAATAGGTGTAATTTTGAGACTTTCATACAGGCATTTTGAATTTACTTGTGAAAAAAAAAACATCAGACCCAAATTTTTATTCGAGAGAAAAAGTATTTTGTGTGTCTTAACACATGCCAAGGGGGGAACATTAAAAATAACCTTCCAGTGGTAATACATGTATTTTTAAATAAAGCTCTTCTGTAAAATACATCAGAAAAGCTTAGCTGCATGGTTACAGACTGAAGAGAAATGTATGAAACCACTTGAGATAACAGCAGCATACACTCACCAAGTTAGTTACAGTTTTCCTGTCTTTTTTTCAGTTTTCTGTTAACTGGGTGAACATAATATTAAGCAGAATTTTAAATGAAATGAGGTCCAGTGCACCAGCACTAACACCTATTATGACCTCAACAATAAGCATAAAAGTAAAAATATCACCTTTTTGACATCAACAAAAACTGAAAATATACAAGAAAAAGTAGAATTTATGGCAGAGCTTTTGATTGTATTAGAGTTCACACATTTATTCAATAAAGTAACTGTGGAGTGCGTGTAGCTTATAAAAGCACTTTTACTATAAATAGCAAAAAACAGTCAAGCACATGTTGTGTTCAGATATACAATGTTTAGCAATTCACAGAAAAAATGTTTCAGTGGATCCAAAAACGGTTTGTTTTTAGCAATACCTGCCAAACTAAGAATGTACTGGACAATCCAATTTGTTTGGTTTCATGAAACGTTCTGTTTTCTGTCCTCGTTTCAATATTTACTTTGGACAGGCATTTGAATAAACCATTCTAATTTTCAAAACCGCTTTGTTTCAGGAGATTTATTTCTATTTTTTATGTGATTTAGGCACAAGAAGTGGTGACATTGATTCCGCTGTTGCTCTCCTGGTTCTCTATGAGCCTGCAGCTGCATTTGAAGTTATTGACAGTCTATTACACCATTTGTCATGCAGGTGATAAAATGTCTGTCGTCAAACAGAAGTGGGAATTCTGTTAAAATGCCTTTTAAAATGGCATTAAAGGAGAAGAGTAATAAAAGACAGTGTAATAATGCTATGTACACAGGATCATATTTATTGAAATGAGTCTTCGTGAGACTGTTTGTCAGCGGCTACAGAAGAGAATACTCCATGCACTAAATCACACGCTTTAAACAAACCAACCAACACACAAATGTACAAACAAACATAGACATTTTGCCTCTGTTCTTTTTTAACCACTCACATTCTCAGAGTTTTATTTCAGCATATTTAGAATATCACATATTATTTATCTTGCCAGAATATTATCAGTTTGGTTACAGTTACTGTGAGACAAACAGAACAATTAGAAATGTAACAGAAATGTACACTCAGTCATCCAGACATTTATAGCTCATTATGTAACCATAGTGGACGTCAGGACAATATCTGTTTTCACTGACTGAGAAAAAAAACCAGGCCATTCACATTCAACTCATGGTTTTTGAAGGTTATGTAAACAATTCAAGTTCATTACCTTATTTGTCCTTTTAGAAAGAGTCAGTTTGAACAATTACAGTGTTAGATCTTGAGAGTAAAGGGCAATGAGGAAAATAATGCAATAAAGTGCTGCATACATTTCTGATAAACCTCAATTTTGTAATGAGAAGAGAGGGTCAGTAACAAGTAACACCTTTGTGATTAGAAGGAAATGTGACATTTTGGAAAGTATTTGTGGCTATTAATATAGTGTATATTGCAGAAGACAAAAGTATTAAGCCTGTGTGTATGTTCGTAGCTGCTGCCATGCATGTGCACAGTGACTATAAATAACTGAAATAATTACAAATACTGTGTAGAGTTTGCATGTTCTCTCTGTGACTGTTAGTGAGTGACTTTAAAGTGGCTTTAATGAATGAATGAAAATTTTATCTGGGTTTGCTGCACAACACAGTACAAAGAAGTCTGTGCACAATTACAGTCTCTGTATCATATTATGTATTTAATTTCAGAAAAAGTTTGTTTCACTTCATATTCAAGATAGTAAAAAAACAAACAAACATGGAATATCCCTCCTAAACACAATTGTGTCCGTTATTATTCCCTGTACGTCTTCTCTTGAATGTGTCATCTGTACCCCATATGTAAATCTTAGCTACACTGTAATTTAGAGGTTATTATATAAAATGTGGGTCTATTTTGCTCAAAGGATCACAGAGAGTCAATGGCCAAGAGACTGATAATTATGTCCTACTGAGAACACACACAAACACACACAGTACAGTTCCTCCACTTTCACCCTCGTCTCTCTGATCCTGACTGTCTGATCAGGAGGTCAACAGAGAGAGTCTGACAGGTAACGTGGAACAACTGCGCGTTACTGTAGACAGTAAGTCAATCAATTTATCTGCTGAGATCATTCCAACTGAACCCAAGTAATACAGGATTTAGCACTTATCTTTATGGGAAAGGTCAAAGGTTAAACACCTTCCTGGCAGATGAGGTGCTACGTCTCAGAGTTTGTGTGTATGTCAGTGGGATAAGACAAGACTGTATCAGCTCTTGATAACCTACAGTAACCTTCGGTTGACGTCTCCAACAGAGCTTATACAGGCTATTATGGAGCAAGTTCTTCTTTATGACTCAGGCTTTGGTTTCACTCTGAGGTGGTTCCGCAAAGCACCGTAGGAGTAGTCACCTCCCTAACGGATTCATTGTGGAACTGCCCACATGCATACGTTTTCAAAAATGGCTAAACTGTGAAAACCTGAAATCTTCTACTGTAAGAAACATGTGAAAATAATACATTTACACATCAAAACAAAACATGAATGTTTCACATTCAACAACTGACATAAATTAAGAATAAATAGCAAATAAATTAAATTTGCAAGGTAGAGCAAATGCTAAATGATATATTATTCTTTCTAACTAAAACTAATAGTATAAAAATAGTTGCTACACATTTTTATTATCACTCTGCCATGCTCTTGGATGACATGACAATGACTGAATATTTCACAGACGATCCCTGACAGGCAGTTTTTTAAGGGATGATTTACAGCTTAAAAGTCTCTTTACAACTACACAATGAGTCCTTTAAAAGCAATCAGTCTTTGTCTATTTTTCTCTTCACTCAGTTGGTTCAGATTAGTTAAAGCAAGTGATGTGTATCAAAAGTCAGACATGCTGTGGCAACGGATGTTAACCACTGAATATTCCTGTAATTGATTTTAACCCTATTCAGGACTTTCATGTTGCCATACATAGAAGGTCTGTCAGAGTCCACTGGACCCCAAGAAAGAATATGCAAAATATTTGTTGGTATTCATTATAGACTTCTTATTTTCTGATGAGTTTACATTCTTTTGGTTCCAAATGCATGACAAATGTCCCTCTTTTTATATTAAAAAAAAAAATCCTCAAAAATGAAAAAGCAATACCTACACCAATGGCCTGGGATCCAAAAGACCCCAAAAGTCCTGAATAGGGTTAAACGGTACTCGAACCAACTTCCTCATTCAGCACTGTGTTGTTCCTGTGCTTCATGAGATAATGCCACTGCAAGAACAAGCCAAAGCATCAAGATTTAAAAATTCTAAAGTCTGTGATCTAAAACTTGCTGGAGGTCAGAGGGTTGTTTCCTCTTGATCCAATAAATGAAAACATTGTAATACGGAGTCTAGTTTTCTGAAATATATCCTCCAAGGGTGCCAAAAAATAAAACTCTCATGTCTTCAAGAGTTTTGTGGAGCTTTACATATTATACTATATATATAAACTAAACTTTCTGTTTTATAATTTGAGTAAAAAAAGTCAAATGTCAGAAATCGTCTTTGTCAAAGTTGAGGCTTGGCCAGGTTTCAGCTAATGCAGGTGCGCAGAAGTGTTGGTCTACACTGGCAACAGTGGCCTACAAAATATTATAGACTGTTGTTACTATGACTACTGACACCAATGACACACACCAAAAAAGCTATATAATAATCAGGTTGATATTTTGGGGATTGAATAGAAATGTTCACAAATTAGAAATCATGCTTTCAGTTTGACAAATGTCTCAAAAAGCCCAATTTAAAGGAAAGGTCTTGTTATATTCTGCTGTTTTCCGGCAAATTCCATTAAAAGACCAAAGTTAACAATGACTTGCTGATCCTGACAAGAATTACTTGTGCCAAAGCCTATTATAACCATCTTGTGTGAAAAACCTGTCAAAGACAAATTAACTAGCCACATTATTTCACTTGTTAATATTTTCTTCATTACAAGAAACACAGGGGCTGCAGATCGATTTAGAGTGAATCCCACACACACCATCCTGCTGCTGTAAATGCTCACTAGAGCATCACATGGATTTTAATCTATGGCTGAAAATAGTCCCTGACAAATGCAGTATTTACTATTTACTCTGCTCTGAGTCATGTTTGCTAAAAACTGCAGTCCCCTGTGGTTTTAGGAAATTACTAAGCCTTTTCAAAAGTGAAACAATATAATCATAGCCTGTTTTTAAATATTTATTCAGAGCTACAGACCGACTGGGGAAGTGAGAGAGAACTGATTGACAACTTATGGTATTGTTGGGTTCTGGTCTTTTAATGGGATTTTTAAGTGGGATTTAAACACATTTCTTTCTATTTTCCATGTAGGTGTTGGGATAGAAACATTTTAATGACAATGTTGCCTGACTAGCTTTCTTCCTCTCTCATATATTTTCTGAAAAATGCCAACATCAAAAATCGACATGCAGTCAAAAGTGTAAATATCAGTAAAGTGAGCACAAGGTTTTTATGTTATTTAACATACTTTAACTTTGTGTTTTCAGATATCTGTATTTTTGCATTTCCAGGTATTCCACATGTTTAGTAACAATGATAATAATAATAAGAAGAATAACAATGCTCAAGACTAACTTTAGCTCACTGTTGCACAAGTTTTATGTTCACAGTGTCCCTCACTGAGTCAAACAGTACATCCTAGTGGTAACCTACCGCACTGCACCTTCTCTTCCCCACCTTTCTATTCGTGTTCCTTTTTGTATTCAGTCAAGGGGGGAGCGGGTGCAGCGGCAATCTGGGTGTAGGCTGCCAGGTCAGGCATTTGAGATGCTGTGCTTGCCAAACTGTCACCCACATATACCCCAAACACACCACAGTATAGAAAGGAGAAGGGATTGAAGAAGAGCAAGCAGGGCACAGAAAATAGACACAGGAGGTCTGTTTACAGCAGGTGAGGATGGGAGAGGAAGGGGAGTCTGGGAGGACAGTGATCAGCTGCATGCAGATTTACAGAGGAGGCCCTCAGATAAAAATGTCTGCCTGGAGAGGGAGAGAGAGAGATAGAGAGAGAGAGAAACAAAGTAAGAGCAACAGTCAGATACATTTGAGAGAAACAGGCAGCTCGAAAGATGGCAGAGAAGAAGAGGCAGCAGCCAATGAGTCATGCTAACACTGCCAGAAGGAACATGTCTTGAGTCATTTTATGTCTGGTGTCTTCACTGGGAGTCATTTTGGGAACTGCGCAGAGCAGTCTGGTGCCACATTTAGACTTCATAGTATGTAAAATTCACCATCTCTGTGCAAAACTATATTTACTCTGCTGCAAACTTCATGAAAGTTTGTTGAGCTTGAAAGGTAAAGATACTTTACGTTTCATCATATACCATCTTTAGTGTAGTTTTTTGTCTGCAGGCTGAATGATATACAAGTTACTTTACATACAGTTTGAATTCAGTTGTATCGCTACTCTGAAATTTCCAAATGAGGCCGATTTGCTCTTTTGCCCATTAAACACGTGGAGATGAATATGTATTAACTTCAACACACAAAGACAGCAACCAAATGAAATCCTGCGAGAGCAAAATTAATAGAATGAAGCTAAAAAAAAACACAGAAGCAGTGACAATTTAATTCCCATGTCTCATATGGGTGTTTCCTGGAGCAATTTTTAAAAAACAATATTCAGCTGGGATTGGGAGGTAATTAAAAAAAAAGTGCTGATCCCAGACAGATGCTGTTTGTTATGCATTTTTGTGCAAAGTGTCTCACAGTGCACTGAGTGAGGTATTTTTAGTGAGGGAGGCCCTGGATAAAACAAACAAACAAAATCTGTTCTTTCACTCTGGAAGCTGGCAGGGTTACAGCTGCAGACTCCCAGAGCACCAGAGAGCTGAGACCAAATAACCCCTAAAGACACTGTGATGTAAGATGGAAACAGCTCTCAAGCCAGTGTATCAATTCTGATATTATTTCATGATAACGCAGTCATATGTGAAATGCAAAAAAAAAGTTGTTTCAACCTGCATTTATTAAGGTTATGTTTGATAAGCAGCTGTACTCTTTTATTTAATGTCCAAGGACCTACAATCAGATCATCTCCTCCTAATGCTGACACATTTCTTTAGTTATTACAAATGCCATGCAGTACTTCTGACCAAAACATTAAGATGCAAGAGCCCTGTGGGCCTCACGATTTTGTCTACAATTTGAAAGGTTCCATTGTACGAGATTTGACATCAGTGACACTGGTTTAAGTGTTTGCTTTCACCTCAAGGACGGGCTCAGTATTCTGACGATTTCCCTTTATATGGACCTAAGTTCCCATTTGGAGCTACATTTTTGGACAATAAACATTTATATAAAGTATTAGATGTAATTTAAATTGAAAAAAGCTTCAAAATCACTGTTATACAGTATAAAGAATATATTTTTCAACTCTTACATCCACACAGGGACTACAAACAGAATAGCAGCAAATGATGAGAACATAACTATTTTACAGAGTATAATACCATTTTTAAGGTGTTTCATTAAATTTAAATATTGACCAATTATTACTTCGCTTCAGTGACACTTTGCTGATTGCTGATCTGTGATTCATATAACTATGTTGTTTAGCAAAAACATCAAAAACAAGGAGTTTCTCCACTTTTCTTACCTGCTCAGGACTATTAGCTGGCCGATTCCTCGGGCTGCAGGCTGTAGAGTTTGGATGGGTCCTGATTGTCACAGACATCAGTTCTGGACACAGAATTCACATTCAGACGCATGCTAAACAACACCGCAGAATCAGGCCATTGAAACAGCATCACCAGCAGCAGCAGCAGCAGCAGCAGCAGCATCCACAGCAGCAGTAGTAGCAGTGACAGCAACAAGGGGGCAGCAACAGAGCAGAAAGACACAGCAGTGAGGGAGGCAAGTCAGTGATGTTAAGAGTAGTTTTAAGTCTAAAAACACAAGTGTGCTCAGTGCATGCAGGGTGAATGTGGCAGTGCAGTTCTTCAAGATGTGTTGTATCTGCTCTCAGATGTATGTTGCTTTGGATAAAAGCGTCTGCCAAATTCAATTGTAAATTGTAAGATGTGATTTGCCCATTATTGTTATCAAAACATTCTTTGTGTCAAGTTGTTTACCTCTACTTTTTAAATTAATTGACAGATATACATTTCCAACATACAGGAAATACATTTGACCTCCAGTAGCCCATTGAAGACCCCAAAAAATCATTAAATACATCTGTTTCTAAAACAAACTTACACAGGTTATATTTAGGTTTCAGCTCAACACTGACAACACAAAAGCCTGCAGTAAGACGGTGACAGAGAGCAGCAGGTGTCTTGCAGTATTTAGAAAAAGGTGCACCAGTCTTACCTGTTGTCATTGATATCTGTGGTGTTTCCTGTGGACAGAGAGAGTGCATAAGGAGGCAGGCAGGTGCACAGTGACAGGGATGGTGAGGTGTCATTTCGGGGGGAGAAGGTGGGTTTGTAACACACACATACGGGTTTAACTGAAACAGCCGACTTGAGAGACATGAGTTTGAAACAAGCAGCTGCATAATCTGTTGGTTATCAGACAACAACACTTCATGCCTGAAGGTCTACATAGAGGATGTTCTGAGCGTTTTACTGATCTGGCAACCTCATCAGTAAAGCAGCAGTTTTTTCAGGTTTAGCCACCTACCCTGAGGGAAAGACTATGGTCATCGCTATTAATCCGCTGAACCCCAAAACCTGCCGGTGAGTTTGAAAAGCATTTCATCTTCAAAAACTCACCAACACTCTAACATTTATGAGAGTCAGAAATTGTAAAAGCAGAAGCAATTGTTAGATTTTTAACTTTCCATCAGTCCTTCAACTAATCATGTGGGAGCTGCAGTATTGTCAGTAAAATTAACCGGAGCTAAGCTTAAAATGGTCATATTTCCTTAAAAAAAAATGCTTTATTCTATATGTCTCATTAAAAGAAAATGCAAAAATAAATCAATTGCTCTTATCAGATTTAAAAAAATAAATAAATAAAAAAATCTCTCTTCACTAAAACTGTGAAGCTATTAATGGCTCAGCTGCAACCAAGATTCATATGATGATAATTCCATTATTTTTCAGTTGAGCTGCATGCTTTGCTAACTCAGAGCAGACAGGAGCCATGCATGGAAACACATTACAATGTTGTAACTATTTAAATATCTATAGCATATACATATTACATCTAAATCATACTACACAGCTGGTTGCTTTTAGTCATGGTTGTGCTGTTTCCATAGAGGTGCAGGACTTTACATTGCAGTGAAAAATAACAGTGACAGGAGCAAAAAAGGCAGAGAAACTGCTTGGCTTTCAGATTTTTTTAAATTATAGATGAAGTATTGTTACGTACAACTAATTCTTTGAAGTAAGTAAAAGAGTGAGGTCATGATTAAAAGAAACAATGTTAACTGGAGTCTTTATACCTTTTTAACCATCCACCACCAACTTTTCCTCATTGGTTTTCATTGTGGTATATTGCTTTTGAGTGGAACTAAATAGATAATTTCATGCCAGTTGAGCAAATAACCAATTCAGTTGTTATTCTAGAGAGAAAAATATTTGTAAAACTGAACAATTTTTTGTGCCATGTCAGAAGTCCTCCTCGTCCTGGCAGCTACTGCATCACTACAATCCTATGAGGCCTCTACTCTCTATGAACTAACCTGACAGAGATTCATTTCACAAAATACTCACTTGGCATTTTGTGCAACACAACACACTGACATACAGACGCAACAAGAAGCTTCAGTTGTTGCTCAATCTCTTGCAAATGTATTCATTGTTATGCATGGGAGCAACTTTATTTAATTTGTGTGCAATTTGATGACTTGGATATCTTCATAGCACCTCATGGTTGACTGGATTATAAGGCCGTCCAATTTAATCCCATAAGTAGAGAAAATATTGTGGCAGTTAATAAAAACCTTATCCTGCCAAAGCAATCTCAACTGTCAAGGCTACAACTAAAAATAAGAAATAAGACATTTGGGGTACAGCCCTTGCAGAGCTATTTGGATTTGAGTTGTACACATTCCCATAAGCTCTTATTGAAATTCATGACACTGAGTACCAGCGTGAAAATTACTAGCAAGGAACCAGAAGGAAATTTTGCTTCAGAAGTTTGACTGCAGAATATATTACAGTGTGCATACACTTTCTTTTCCAAAATGTCATGTGTCCATTTTGGGGGAAACGTAGTAAATACATCAAACACAATGTCAAATATTGCAGCAGTCAAGCAGCTGACTGACTGATTCACGAGGAAAATATCAGTTTTCCCCAGAACGTTCTTGATGGGAGAAACAGCATCATGGGAAGGATAATAAAAAATACGGACACATCCTGATTCAATCCTTTAAGGGTTCACTGGACAACATCAGTGGTATTTGATATTTAATAAATGGCAGATATTATTGCAGCAGTTGGATTTATTGGCTACAGCCCTGTTTCTGACTTTTATAGATATTCCTGGAGAACCAAAGAGGTGTGGTGTTGTTACACAACTCAACAACTGTCATCACTGGGTCAGCGACGGAGGTGGGCATCCAGCCTGTCTGTCGACTATCTATCTCTATCTGAGTAATGACACTACAAGCCTAATCTATCTCCTCCAGAGTCTGTTGCTGATGTGTGCTGACACACACACACACACACACTCACACACAAACATGAAGATGTACAGAAACTTTGAGCAGCTGGAAAACCCCAAAATAAACCGGACATTTTCTTAGTGAATTTTAATGCATTGCCGTCTGTATCTTGGTAATATATCGACATATATATATCGATATATGAAGCTGGACCCATATTGAAACTCTCACTCTTTCTCATTGGTGGGTTAGAATGACAGTTAAATTTACTGACTAGAAGCCCATTACATGAAGATGAAAGCAGAAGAAAAAAAAAACAGAGTAGTTATGATCTCAGCGAGGCAATCACTGTAAACTGGTTTAACAGCCAGCACTCTGTAAGAGTATATAAAACAACATTCAAACATAATGGTTGGTATGATAGCATAATGGCAATCACTATAAAGACTGTCATAAAAATAAGTGAATTTGCCCCTGCTGATGGCAATCATAATATTTCTCATTATTTTAACAGGCTTTATCTAAATGCGGCTCACCGTTTTCTGAGTCGAGCATCTCTGAAGTGTTGCTGTCGGCTTGTATTGCAGGTTCAGCTGGAAACCTGCAAACAGTAAAAATAGATGTTGTGTCAGTGTAATATTTGTTATGGCTTTTGCATTTAACAAAACAAAAACTGTACTTGAAAACTGAAATTAAGTGTTCACTCTACTAGAAAATAATACATCAGTGTCAAAAGCGATTACAGAAAAATGCTCATGCTGCATGTGTGCGTCACACACACTTAACTTTAAGACGCTTGACCTTTTCATGAGCAGAGCACAGATTATTTGCAGCAGTAATAGACGAAACAGGCTTTTGTACTCCAGAGAGAAAGCTCAGTCTTGACTTTGGAAATAGTTTGACATTATTTTAACACAAGGTCCACTTGATAGTTATTCCTAGAGATTTTAATTGCATCCTCGCCAGTGGATAGGTGTCATGGCAACCATACTGTGACTAAGGGCTCCAGAAAACGCTAGTGAGGGGACTTTGAGTTTAAATGATTCTGCCAAACTGTTATTTCCCTAGTCAACAAAGTGAGACATGGGTTATGGCACTGGAAAAAGACACTGAATTGAACTTTAGTTAAGATTAATTTATCAAACTTTTATTTCCAAGATTGAAAATGTAGGATATGAACAGACACAGATGCCAAAGAGACGCAAAACTTTACAGCCCAGATCACAGGAAGGTGCAAATCAACGGATCACACCATCGAGAGCTTCAAAGGGCAGCTAACAGATAAGAGACATGCATGGAGAGGAACAAGAGAACATTTACCCACTTTGAGTATCAACCCCCAAAGCCAAAGAGCTTAACTAGCCAAATGGTGGTATGGAAAGAGACGTCTGGGTGAATGTTTATTGCTCTCCGCTCCTCTCTCTGCTCTCTCTAAGGAATGCAATCAGCATGGACAATTTGAAGAAAGCACAGGAGGCTCTTAATATGCCTTTACTATCCTATGTTAGTTTAAGTGTTGTTAAGTGTGAAAGTACATAATATCCTGGTAAACACTCCAAAAGCTTAATCATAGTTGGATAAGTCCTTCTTGATGGTATCTGCTTGTTACATAATCATATATCCTAGTACTGTATTATCTTTGTAACCGTGAGAGTTAAATCTCATGTTTACACTCTTTGTGATCTTCTAATTGTGAGATACTTATTTTCAACAGGTTTAACTCTGTATAATTACAAGTACATATAGTTCTAAAGTAACATTGTTACTTCTGGAATAAAACTGCTCACCCCCTGTGACCACATCACATCTATCACCCCCTTTGGGAGGGGAGTTCTTTGTGATTGGTCAGCAATTTTTCTATTAAAAGCCCTTCACCCGAAAGACAGGGATTTTCTACCGGCCACAGAATCTCCCACTTTAGTCTTCCATGTTACAACTTCAACTGCAACACGCTGATCCAACTCTGCTGAAGCTGAAGGCCATGTCTATGTCAACACCAGACATCGATGTACTCGCCAAGGAAACTGCAAGTATCGAGCTTCTGTCTCTAAACGGGTGTTTAAAAATTACAATTGGCCTCCAAAAAAAACACTCCAAATGTAACAGTTTAATGTGCTGCTTAGGTGAAAGGCTTTTTAAGTCTCCAGGCCACACTTCTGCTCCACATTTGGTTTCTCACTCTCAGATTCTTACTCAACATTTTCATCATTGTTTGTATTTTATGTTTTATGTTTTTTGTATTTGTTATTTGTTTGTTGTAGTTAGCAATAAATGTTATGTGCCTATACAGTTGTTTCTTGTGTTTTCTATAGCTGACTTTCAGTCACTTCACGTATCCCATCTTTATAGCTACCTCAGCTCAAATTTAATTCCCTGACATTATAAAACAGTCTTGACTGATCACCAAGAGTAAACAGTTTATTAGAATTATTGTACTGACTCTGAGATTATATCGCTGGACAAGTAATTTAAAGGTTGGTTTTAATCATTTTAATTAATGCAATAATTTTCTTTATGGTGGAGATAAATCTAACTTATTTCCCCCTACAAAAAGGCAAAATGCCATTTAAAGCTCCACTTGAGATTGAAACTTGAACTTCAGATTATTTTGTCTAGATTGTATGTTTATCATCCTGATCTGGTTAAAAGCACAGAGAAAGCTAGTAGGTGAACCTTGAGTTAAAGGTATTTCAATAAAATACTGTTTTTACAGAATGAGATGAGAGAAATAGTGGACTTTCAGTGAAGACTATTTCATCAAACTAGTACTTCCAAGAATGAAAAAGTGAAATGCCATTGAAAGCTCTAGGGAAAGAAATATTACTTCATCCAGCTATATCATTCTTATCTGGTTAAAAGCACACAGAAAATTGGAAAATGGATCTTGACAGTAAACTGCTATTTCCAGAGAACAGGATGTGGGTAAAAGCAGCTGGAAAAGTTGGCTAGTTGTGATTAAATTTGATTGAATTTCCCTTCTGGGATAAATAAAGTATTTTTCATTTCATTCATTCATTTCATTCATTATTTTGTAAAAGCACTCCTGTATTTCTAACATCTGAAAGGTGAAATGTGTTTAGAACAGGGGTCGGCAACCTTAAACACTCAAAGAGCCATTTGGACCTGTTTCCCACAGAAAAGAAAACACCGGGAGCCACAAAACCCTTTTGACATCTAAAATGAAGATAACACTGCATATATGGTTTTTACCTTTATGCTATGTATTAAAAAAACTATAGTGTGTTGCATTAATGAAATCAATGAACTGCTACAGAGAAAACGAAATTTCATTTCTGCATGCAACAAAAACATTTTGAACTCTGAAAAAAAAAAGACGCTGGGTTGAAGGTTACTTTCAAATAAAATACTTCATGTCTATTTGAGCCCTCCTTGTATATATGAAATAAAAAGCCGAACTTAAATTATCCACCTGCAGCAAAGTAAAAATGCTGTGTGGTTGTCCTGCTGACTGCAGCTGAGACTGCTGACCAGACTCCTGACCGCCTGTGAGCGCTTTGGGACGGGAGGAGCTCACGGCAGCACCGCTGCTCACTGAGGACAGTAACTGCAATACAATGTGTTTTCACGTCAGAGTCTCCAAAACACCAGAAAAGTCTCCAATAACACCAGAAAGAGTCGCTAGATTTGTCTCTAGTTGCTTTTGACAAAAAAAAGTAGCCAAGAGAGTCACCAAGTTGGTAACACTGCACGTATTGTGCCGGAAAAAGCACCCCCTCTCAAGGAGCACAGTGACAGCCATTTGCCTGTTGATGAAAATTTTTAAAAAGTCTAACAGTAATATTTAATATCTGTCTGTACATGGTCATGTGGAAATAATAAGAACAACAGGGATAGATTTGGTCTGAGCATACTGTGAAAAAATAAAAATGTATCCTTCCAGATTTCTTGGGGGGGGGGTGCATATTCTGGCAATGGGGTCTGCCGGAATATGCACCCCGCACATCGGCGGTTCTGACCCATATTTTCAGCGACAAAAAAATTAAACACGTTTTTTTAATGTTAAAAGATCACCAAAATCTTCGAATTTAGAATAACATTTTAAAAACTAACGAAGTAAAATAAAATACATTTAAATTAAATGCTCATTATTATTTTCCCACAAAGCCACAAGGAGCCGCAGCAGAGGTATGAAAGAGCCGCTTGCGGTTCTGGAGCCGCGGGTTGCCCACCCCAGGTTTAGAAGAACCACAAAAGATAATCTAAACTGTAAATTCGACACACACAATTGTGTCCACTCACGTGGTGTTCTGAACATCGTTGTCGTGCGTGTCATTGTTGTGAGAGTCGATGTGCTTGACGGGGCTGGTGGGGTTGGAGTTGTCCTCGGGTAACATGGGCTCACCCTCTGGTGTTTGGGGAGCTGATGGGGCAGCTGCTGGTTGGTTGTTGCTGTTGTGGAAAACTGTGTTGCAAAAGGCAACCGGGTGATCGCTGTAGCCTCGGATGAAGAAGGGGTTGGTGGGACAGCAGGCTGGGTAGTGGCCAGGACGCACTGGCTTGGCTGTAAGAGATAACAGGGGACTGATGTATTGATCGAGCCACTCATCCAGAAAGGACAAAGAAAATATTTATTTTTCCCTTAAGGATGGTGCTTCACAGTATAAGGCAGTGCAATATGATCTTTTCAATGTGTCTGGAATACTGAGGAAATACTAAAATACTGCAAAGTATCACTGTTATTCCCAACTGCTTTGACATAGTCCTCAAATGAAAATCCTTATTCTGAAAAAAAAACCCAACAACAACAAACAAACCAACAAAAAAAAACTTATTTAAATCCATAGCTCATTTTCTCATAGCATCAGCATATGCCCTGAACCTGTGATGAAGGGAGCTGTGATTAAAATCGATTACTCTGCTTTTCTGATGATTCATATTCCTTTCAAAAGAGCATCCCCACATGAAAATATTCCACTGAGCTGCAGTACCCTTTGAAACATCACTTCTTTTTTTTTCCAGTCAAGTGAATTATTGCTACTGCTAAACAACCTAAACATGTTGGTGAATTTAGTTTACAGGGACGACCCACTGAACAGAGTGGTAAATCTGCATTTTAGGCACTTTCCCTTCCTGAATATGGAACAAGCTTAATGCTGAAAACTCCATCAGAAAATAGTTGTAGCTTACTGATGCGTTGTATAAAAACATGGTGATCTGGTGAAGGGGAAGGGAGGAAATAACAGCTGAGTTTTGAAAAGAGGTAAAGCATACAATTGATGTTGCACGTGAAGAAATACCAGCAGACATGAAAAACACGGTTGCACCCCAATGAATGGTGTTTGTAACGACTTATTGCAAAGGGAAATGTCAGATGTGAGGGAGGAGAATGCTATTGTGAAAAAGACAATAGCAGGACCTAACACGTGTTAAAGTGGTGAAGAGGATTTATGTTTTTCCATTTCCTTTCACAATAATTCTTCCAAAAATAGGTGGGGATTTTAGATGTGTATTATAGATGGATTTATGTCTCTCTTTTTTTGCATTGCATTTGCAATAGTTAGAGAACTATTACTGCAATAGGAAGAAGAAATATGCTTTGATCAAATGAGGGTTACGATGATATGTGTTTTAATGATGATCATTCAGTTGGCAGCAGAAAAAATAGGCTTTATTATCATGGTTGGGACAGGCTGCAAGGTGTCGCAGTTGGTAGCACTGTTGCCTCGCAGCAAGAAGGTTGCCGGTTCGCATCCCGGTGGGGGCACCGGAATCTTTCTGCGTGGAGTTTGCATGTTCTCCCCGTGCAGCGTGGATTCTCTCCGGGTTTTCCAGCTTCCTCCCACAAGTCCAAAAACATGTTGAGGTTAATTGGTGATTCTAAATCGTCTGTGTGTGCTTATTTGTCTGTCTCTAAGTGTAGCCCTGTGATAGACTGGTGACCTGTCCAGGGTGTCCCCTTGCCTTCGTCCTAAGTCAGCTGGGATAGGCTCCAGCCCCCCGCAACCCTAGTGAGGACTAAACGGTGTATAGATAATGGATGGATGGATGGATCATGGTTGAGTCTGAACTCAAATTAGCTGAACTGAAAAATATATAGCAACATAAACATAAACATAAAGCAACCAAACTGTAGTAGACACATCGACAGCACCAATGACACCGGCTACTTTACCTGTACTGGTTGATGAATTTAGTTCATTTTAATACATGAGTCAGAACTTGTCCCAGAGTATAAATTACTGTGGTGACTGCATGAAAATTGTGAGGGTTATGAAGAGTATGTTGTGTTTTGGTTTTTCTCTGCCTCCTGTCTTGGTGTTTTGGTGGGTGTACTTTCTTTTCTCTGCAGGCTGGGCGGAGCCGATCGGGGAAGGACGCTCTCGCGCTGGCAGCTGTGGCTCATCTACTCATCAGCAGGGTTTCTCAAATACGAGCGTCTCACAGAGCCCCAGCGCCAGATGATTGTGATACCTCACTCGTGGTACAGTCAGGCCGCTTAGCTGCTACACTCACGTTGAGCTTCTGCTCAGTTTGTTTTTCGAGTTTTCGAGTTAATCGTGTTTTATTTCTGTGTACCTCCAGCATCCCTCCTCGGCTCCAGCACACAGCTATTCGCCCTGCACGCCAGCCCTTTCATCCACGAACCCACACGATGGGAATCCACGGCCACGAGCACCTTCACTAGAAGGATCGGCACTCGAGCACCTTCACCTGGAAACCTCCATGGGGAAAACCACTCATGAGCACCGTCCCCTGAGCACTGTTTCTCTGAGCACCGTCACCGGGATCTTCCTCCACGAACTCCCTCCCTAGCACAGCCTCGGCAGAACCCTCCCACACAGACTTCAGCACCGACAACCTCCTTTTGGCACCCCCCCATGACTGGCACCCCTGCACTAGATTCCTCCTCCTGGTGTCCACCACTCCCCGTCATTGCAAAATAAAACCTGTTTCTTTAACCTTTTCTCCTGCCTCCCTTTTCGTTCGGGTCCGCCCGCACAGTTACAGACCACGGGCCGTCATAGAAAATGTGCTTAAGTAAATGAGAAACAACAACTATTATATGTGTCTATGAAATGAAATGAAGGACATGTTGACATAAAAAGGGCTGTGTTTGGAATTTGGTTGTGGACTCAACAGCAACAACTATAAGAAAAGTGTTAATGTCCATAAACATCATATAAATACATGCAAGTCAGATTTTGATAGATAGATGCCACTAAACACTTACCACTTGCTGTGTTGTCATGATTTTATCCAGTTTGTACATAGCTTTGAAANGATAATGGATGGATGGATGGATCATGGTTGAGTCTGAACTCAAATTAGCTGAACTGAAAAATATATAGCAACATAAACATAAACATAAAGCAACCAAACTGTAGTAGACACATCGACAGCACCAATGACACCGGCTACTTTACCTGTACTGGTTGATGAATTTAGTTCATTTTAATACATGAGTCAGAACTTGTCCCAGAGTATAAATTACTGTGGTGACTGCATGAAAATTGTGAGGGTTATGAAGAGTATGTTGTGTTTTGGTTTTTCTCTGCCTCCTGTCTTGGTGTTTTGGTGGGTGTACTTTCTTTTCTCTGCAGGCTGGGCGGAGCCGATCGGGGAAGGACGCTCTCGCGCTGGCAGCTGTGGCTCATCTACTCATCAGCAGGGTTTCTCAAATACGAGCGTCTCACAGAGCCCCAGCGCCAGATGATTGTGATACCTCACTCGTGGTACAGTCAGGCCGCTTAGCTGCTACACTCACGTTGAGCTTCTGCTCAGTTTGTTTTTCGAGTTTTCGAGTTAATCGTGTTTTATTTCTGTGTACCTCCAGCATCCCTCCTCGGCTCCAGCACACAGCTATTCGCCCTGCACGCCAGCCCTTTCATCCACGAACCCACATGATGGGAATCCACGGCCACGAGCACCTTCACTAGAAGGATCGGCACTCGAGCACCTTCACCTGGAAACCTCCATGGGGAAAACCACTCATGAGCACCGTCCCCTGAGCACTGTTTCTCTGAGCACCGTCACCGGGATCTTCCTCCACGAACTCCCTCCCTAGCACAGCCTCGGCAGAACCCTCCCACACAGACTTCAGCACCGACAACCTCCTTTTGGCACCCCCCCATGACTGGCACCCCTGCACCATGACTGGTACCCCTGCACCAGATTCCTCCTCCTGGTGTCCACCACTCCCCGTCATTGCAAAATAAAACCTGTTTCTTTAACCTTTTCTCCTGCCTCCCTTTTCGTTCGGGTCCGCCCGCACAGTTACAGACCACGGGCCATCATAGAAAATGTGCTTAAGTAAATGAGAAACAACAACTATTATATGTGTCTATGAAATGAAATGAAGGACATGTTGACATAAAAAGGGCTGTGTTTGGAATTTGGTTGTGGACTCAACAGCAACAACTATAAGAAAAGTGTTAATGTCCATAAACATCATATAAATACATGCAAGTCAGATTTTGATAGATAGATGCCACTAAACACTTACCACTTGCTGTGTTGTCATGATTTTATCCAGTTTGTACATAGCTTTGAAAAAGTGACACATGTAGAAATGCAATCTAACGTCAAGCTCTGTGTCTGAATCTATAATAAGTTTGTTACCTATCTGTGCGGCGTGAGGCCGGCGGAAGGGAGTGCGAGCCCTCATTACATCTTTGATTCGTTCCACCTCCTGCTGGTAGCGGCGGCGGTCCTTCATGGCTCCTTCCTTGGCCTCCTTCAGCGCACCCTCCAGTGCCTTGACTCGCTCAGCTGTAGACCGGAGACGCTTCTCCAGTTTTGGAAGTTCACAGCGAAGATCTGCATTGTCACGCACCAGCTGCAGCACAAATAAAAACAGATATACAAGACACCAAGCATGAGACAAAAGATGTCACTGGCTTTATAATACATTTTCCCAGTCACAAAAGAAAACTGTAATATTGACAGAAAAAGCCAATTATATTTATACTTATCCATTTCGATGTTTCTGACAGGGATAGAAATGAGGCTATTTAGACTGCTACATATGAAACCTTGGATTGATGTTTTGATTGTGTGATTTTTATTATATCATTCAGAATATGCTAATAATACTCTTCCACTGGTAAAGCGTCTTCCTGTCTTGGAGGTTGAGGGATCCCTTCTTCCTGCTGAGACCAAACTGCAGAGTATAAACAGCACTGGATGAATGTGACCACATAACCCCTTGTTTTGAAGTGGAACATCTTTGTCAGTTAAAGCCAAATAGGTGCAGTGAGGCGGAACGGAGGAACGTCAAAACACAACCTCAAAGTTGTCAAAGGAAAGGACAGCCCATACTGCCTTTTATCTTAAAGAAAAATGCCGAACTCGCTCAAATTGAAGGGTAGCTCCCCTGAAAAAACATCAGCACACACAGGACCAGCCTGCCAGCTAGAAAAGAAAAGTGAAGTGATTTAGAATTATCTCCCTTTTATGAATGAATCCTAAAATAAAGTTACAATTTCACAGTCTGGGCCTGAACATCAAGGGGAAAATAAATTTCCAAGCATATCGATGTGTCTTGAAGGATAATGTCACGGTGGCTGTCGGCAAGCTTTAACCCAACAGATATACTGTGCAATGGCCTCAAGAGAAACACATCCTAAGAATACAGCTGAGCTGAAGTAGCTCTATAAAGACTAAATGTATATTTCCTTTGAAATGCTGTGCACATCTGATCAGCAGCCTCCTCGCTTTAGATTACTGTTCACTCAGTTTCTTCACCACTGCTATGAATCTATAATAAGCGTGTTCAGTAAAGATGCATATAATATTATAGCCATGAGTCACTGGCTAAAGCACACTGTCTTTGTCACTTGTGACCTTGTTGAAGATTTTCTGAATAATTATTGCAGAAAATCTGTTAATTTTAATTGGTTCAGATACTTTTTTCTTGCTACAGTATGAAGCCTCTCCTGTTCATATGGAAGTCAGTGCAGGTAATTATGATCATTAATATGTTGTTTACCTACCAAATGTTAGTGCAGAGTGTCAAAATAGCTTAAATTTTAAGAAATCAAGATACAGTGTTACAAACAACTTTCATCAGTCTAAATGCTTTGTTGTTTACTTGTGAGATCAATTCAGATATTCTAGGAGAAGAAAGAGTGGACTGAACAAACAGAGTCTTTCTATTCATTCTTTGACTAATTAAATACCTCCTACACAGTCTGAGGAACAGTCCTTAAGTTCAGCATATGTTAACCTAACAATATGACAAAAAAAAAATCCTGTGGCACGTGAAGTCAAATGCAGCACGGCTGTTTTTGCATAATAGACTTGTTTGTGTTTATACCCATGAGGGAAAATGAATGTAAAGATTTATTGATTTTGAAATTGCGGCACACAGCATGTTTCCTGTTAGTGGGAAACGCAATGAGTGAGTGCCTTAAACACTGAGAGTCTGCTGCTACGTGATCATGCAAACTAATCCTTAGCCTGCAGAGATACCGAGTGTAAGACCTGGAGGCTTTAGCAACCAGGCAAAGTTATCTAACAAGCACAGCATTCACAAATTCACTATATCCACCTGAGGCTTGGAGGTACAAGTTTATTATTTGGTAGTGAGTCATTTAAAAAAAAAAAAAAAAAATGGAGGCAAAATTTCCACAAGAGGTAGTTGATGTAAGAGAAATCACGACTGTTGAGCGATAGATGGACAGACAGACATTATTAGATCTGTGAGGCAGAGAAACTCATAAGCCCGATACACTGTCCACTGCCTGTCTTATCGCTTTCCACTGGAAGTTTGCTGATTTATGACCACGGCTTTCGTCTTCCATTCCTACAGTATCAGCAGGCAGTGGATGGGATGGTGTCTCCCAGCAGCCACTTTAGAATTGGTTTTCTGCCTGACAAACTGCTGCAGTGCAGCTCTCACCAATCTGCCAGCATGAGCGTATGTGCCAGTGTGCAGAACGTTTAGCACATCAACACCGAGTCCACTGCTGAAGTCCATTTAGGAATATTAAAGAAAGATGTGAAGCGTGTGTGTTTACTTATAATGTTTATGAGCACAAGGTTGCAGTTGAAAGTTGGTGTGTAAGCCAGAGACGAGGAGAAAGATGAGTGTTTGTTTGCACCTGCATGAGGATGAATTCATTTGTGTTTATCAAATCTGACTGAGAGTTTTATGCTGTGTGGCTTCCTTTCCCCTGAAGACAGCACGGTTTAACACCTCCTGCTGCTCTGTTTTTGAGGAGATTTTCATGTGAAGTTGCTGTGGTGGGATGATTGATGGTGCGAGCATTGCTTTTACCCATAGGAGAGCGATGACAAACAGAGAACACTGCTCTGTATTTTAATTTGTTTCGCCCTTTTCGTATCTTATGGTATTCATCTAAGATAATGCTAAATTACTGCTGTAGCACTGCACAATCAGAGCTAGGCTTCCAGGCTGAAGGAAACCTTGTTCATTTGTCTTAATTTATAAAGAAGCGGTGGACAGATAAAATGCTTTCTGTTTATGTGACGATAATCTGTACCTGTTTGTGAACTTTTGTAAGCTGTTCTAGGTTGTTTTCAAGAAAGGAGATCTTTTGTTTCTGCGTGATATATCCTCCAGTATCATCAGGCTCCATCGCTGCACTCTGTCAAAAGAAACAGGGATCTTTTATTGTAGTGTAAAAGAATAAAAAATAAAACACTGAAAGCTTACTGTGGTGAATTAAAGCTTATGTTTGGCTTACTTTCCTAACTCGAGTCGTGAGGTCTTGAACAAAAAGCTTGCGGAGGTTGTGCAGGGTGTGGAGCTCACGAGCCTACAGTTTGAGAAGAGAAGCAGCGAGAGGAAAATAGTGCCGTTAAAGCAGTTTGAGAGTATTTAGTGGATCAGTGGTTTCTGAAGGAGCCAAGTGAATTGTGACAGCAAATAATGACTTACAACAGTTTCTTCCAGCCCTTTGAGGTCCTGCTTTGACTGCTCATGTCGTTCATGAAGAAATCTATAGATACATAGACAGAAAATTCAAACTGAACTTCCCACTTGATGCCCAAAACCCAAATGATTACCACATATTTTCCAGAATAATTCATGAATACAGAACAAAGGCTGCATAGGCCGGCTGCCCTGCTTGTGGGCTGTTACCCATCTGCCATCTGATGCAATATGTTGCAAAGGTCAGTGAAGAAAGAGACTTATTAGCAACCAGCTGCTACATTATTCCAGAATTCCATAATGGAGATGCAAAAAGAGGGAAGAAAGGGACCATGATGGAAACAGATATAGAAAGAGTTAAAAGAGCTCATTTTGGCCACATTCTATATGAGCGTATTATCCCGCAGACACATACTGAAAAAAGAATGACAGTCACAGCTCCAGAGCGAGAGCAAAATAAATAGACAAAAAGAAGACAAATGACAGAGAGAAATGGAAGATGTGCATCAAAAGAGGCAGCTCGCCTCCAGGCCTCCATATGGTGAAGCTTTGAAAGCTGGCCAGCACAGTAAACTAGCGACTCACGTCAGTTCCTCCAGCTGCCGGCTCTTGTGATGCTCCTGGCTTCGGAGACGTTCAAAGTCACTGTGCAGTTGCTCCAACTCCAGCTGTTGCTTCTGGTTACAACTGGAAAAGAAAGGTGAAAACTGACTCACTCAGGGTTTCATTTTTATTAAAAAATACCAGAATTTATCTCGAGGAATGTCAGCACATGCTGTAAGTCCCCCAAGAGTCGTGGCAGAAGATAAATTATGGCAAACAGAATGTGTAATACAATCTAGAAATGGATGAGACTTTCTGCTTCTGTAACATGAAGTCCACATCTGAATGTCACCATTCATCTATATTACAAGAAATATTGGGGAATATCAGAGAGATTTTTTTAAGTTTTACTGTAACAAGAGGGGGTTGCAAGGTGCTCGGTGGTTAGCACCGTTGCCTCGCAGCAAGAAGGTCGCTGGTTCGTGCCCCAGTGAGGACACCCGGGATCTTTCTGCGTGGAGTTTACATGTTCTCCCAGTGCAGCGTGGGTTCTCTCCTGGGTTCTCCAGCTTCCTCCCACAAGGTCCAAAAACATGTTGAGATTAATTGGTGATTCTAAATTGTATAAATCCATAGGTGCTTGGTTGTCTGTCTCTAAGTGTGGCCCTGCGATAGACTGACAATCTGTCCAGGGTGTCCCTTGCCTTCACCCTAAGTCAGCTGGCATAGGCTACAGCCTAATTGTCTGTCTTGAGTCTAAGGCATAAGGCTCGAGCTCAGTGGCGCACACAGCAGCAAAAATGATGAAGAAGCATCATTTCTGCATGCAGGGTTAGGATTTATTCTTGCCCTAAATTCACACCAGAGCTGTACTAGCCAGACAGGCATTTTGCCAGACCACAGAGGTACCTGAGTGGCTCAAGTGTGTAATTAGGTCAAACTTGAATCACTGAAGTGTCCCATTAGATCACAGACACACAACCCTTTTAAAAAAAATATGGCCACTTGCCAAAAAAGATGCACAACTGTACACATTACTGTATGTATGCTACATTTAGCAATTTTTAAATGGATTTTCCTGTTTGCTTCTTATCCTTGCAATTTAGTGTAACTTTAAATGTATAACCACTTTTCCTATTTTGTTTGAAGGATCTGAAAGGAATCCCTGCTCCTATTTCACATGCGTTCTACCTCACTGACATCCATCCATCCATCCATCCCTTTTCAAGCTGCTTATCCAAATCAGTCTGTGCAAGCAGGATAAGCAGAGCAGCCCCAAATGTCTTTTCACACTGAAATTCTCTGCAGCTGCTCCTTGGGTGTTAACAGACACTCCCATGCCAGCTGGGAAATGTACTTTATTCCCCGGAGAGGGTCTGTCCAGTGGTCTCCTCCCAGATGGTCATGCTTGGTACAGTACATCATTAAAACACAGGCCAAACCAGGGCAGTGCCTCCTCAGAGTGAGATTCAGCAGCGGCTCAGTTCTTAAGTCCTCCCACACTAAAGTTTCTTCAACATGTAAACCACCCACACACATTTATCTCAGCTACTTTTGCAGCTATGGCAGGACTTTTGAGAACATAATACGAAGACTATACATCCTCAACTTAGAATAGAATAGAATAGAATAGAATAGAATAGAATAGAATAGAATATACTTCATTTATCCCAGACCTGGGGAATTTACACGCCACAGCAGCATCCAAAAATATAGACAGTGCAAGAAAATAACATCATCATTAAGTAATATGCATTCTGGTGTCCTTGAGCATTTATATGCCACTTTTTATATGGGAGTGTTTGCTAAGTTGTATGTGGAAACTGAATGACTTGCATTATATGTTGCCACACAGTCCAGCCTTGAAGATACAAAGAAATATGCTTTTTCCCTCTTCACCGTATTCTGAGGTGGGTGAACTGTCAGTGTGCTGAGAGTATCTGCAGTCAGCTGGACGTTGCAGAAATTTCAGATGTTCCATTAACCTATTTGTGCTGGTGCTGTAAATGTTTGGGAGCCTGAACTGCTCATCTGTGTTTATTCTTATTTTTCTTTTTCTCAACGGGATAGAAGGGCCTCTGGCAAAAAATAAATCCCTCCATTGAAGCCAACAAAATTGACCATGCAGCCCCCATTTGAGCATTTCTATGCCATTTTTAAAAACGGGAGTGTTCGGTAAGTTGTCTGCCTCTGGAAACATGCGTGACCTGCATTGTATGGTGCCACACAGTCCAGTCTCAGAGATGCTTTTTCCATGACATTTTTATGTTTTTTATGCTTATTGATTTGACTACTCTACTTTAAAATACTCTTGGAATGGAATCCTGATTTTCAGCATCGATTTAGTATCACACAAAATGAATTACAATTATACTGACTCAGTCAAATCATCAATGATCTTCTGTTTCTCATTGATCTCGTCTCGGAGGCGAAAAAGCTGTTTGCTGTGTGCCTCACGGTGCGACTCCATCTGCTGCTCCAGAGCCCTCTGAGGTCCAAGCACCAAGGGGGTGTGACAGACATAAATACAGAGAGAGACAGAGAGCGAGGACAGAGAGAGAGAGAGAGAGAGAGAGAGTACAGTGAGGTGGGAACAACATGAAAACAAAATGACTAAATAACAAGGAAAAATTACACACACCAGTGCACATGTGGACATGCGAAGCCACATGGGTATTGAACACACACACGCACCAGATTGCTGTCATGTGCTACCACTGACAACGATGTGAGAATAAGCTAATAAAACTGGAGCACGGAAACAGACACACATCATGTGCTCAACTACAAGCAGATCGTGACAACAGACACTGTCAGCTGCGTGTTAAGCAGCGGAAAAATGCATCTGCTTTATCGTTTGATGCCATCAGTAAGAGTGTGTTGTGCAGTATGAAAATACAGCTTTAACGGCTTTGTTGTTGAAGTTTTCATTATGCACACATGGGGAATTTTTTAGTAATCAGCCCATATTTGACCAAATTTCTACCAACTAACTTACTTGCAAAACCCGTGGCTTGGATTGTATATGCTTTCTGGGCCAGTGAGCATCAAAAGTTTCACTTCAACACTGTTCCTGGGGGCAGTAAATGAAACTCTACGCTTTTTGCTCATTGCCTGGCTTGCTGTTTCAGTCTTTATGCAAAGCTGAGTGCTGAGGCAGTGTGATAAAAGGTCATTACACTAAATTGCTGTCACTGTCGCCATGGTTACCTTTATATCAGAGGCGTTCTGGACAGACGTGCGATTCTCCCCGCTGGTCACCTGTGACATGCTCTCTGCAACACAAACACAATACAATATAATAAGATACAATTCAAATACAATAAGAAACCAATATAAAAAGCGGAAGGAGGAAAGAAGACGAGGACAAAGACTGACACATAAAACAGAGCAACACACTGATGTGGATGAAAGAGGTGACAGTGACCTGACTTTGACATCACAGCAGTACCAGAAACTCCTGTTGACAGCGAGGTCAGCGTGATCTAAGTCATGCCCTGGGTATTATAATATCTATTTGCAAGTGACATCTATTGTGTCACACTGATGTGATATGGACTCACTGCTGTTCCTGGTGTCTGAAGATGAAATTACAGAGCTCTCTGCTTCGCACCAGGCTGTGTGATCAACGGGAGCTGCAGCACTTGTATTTATCTACTTCTGTAATGACTCGAGGACTGCTTGGCCCAAGTGTAGAGCAGGGCCAAAATTGATTTACCTGCCCTCAAATCCGCTGGTTATTTAATGCAATTCTGCGGAACTCAACAGGAAGAGTGACTTAAATTGCCTTTGGCCTGTTTCGCGAACGGTGTCAGTGTGTTAGGAATGTTTGCAGTCAGCTGGACTTTGCACACATTTCAGATGTACTATTAATTATTTCTGCTGGTGTTGTGAAATGTTTGGGAGCCTGAGCTGTTTGTCAGTTTTTACCCTTTTTTTTTCATTTCCTCAACAGGATAGAAAGGCCTCTGGCACAGAATAAATCTCTCTATTAAAGTCAACAAAATTGTTTTAAATGGGTAGCCACTTTCTCCCAGTTAAAGCTTGTGAAGCTAAAATGCTGTGACAGATTTGTTGCCTTTTCATCATTTATTTTCCCAGACATGATTTTGTATGACTGTGTCACAACATTGACCTCATATTTGACTTCGGCATTTCAATTTAAATATTGTCCTTCAGCGAGCCCCCGAATGTCACACAGCATCTGAAGCCATCATTCATAATTTTGATTCCTTCAGCAAAAAGTCATCTTGAAAGTATGTGTTTATTAGAGGAATTTGCTACATTTAACTTTGTTTCATTTGGATTTATATTGAGCAAAGATCTATTTTGCTGACTGTCTGACTGTGTTGATTGGATTTACTTCCAGAGGCTTGTATTTGGCCTGACTTATCAACCATAAATCTGCTGTCGTGCCTGTCAGACCATATTGAAATTTTCTTCCTTCACCTTAGAGTCTGAATAAATGTTAAAATCTTTACTCCTGCATTGGCATTTCGCTCACGTAGAAATAACATCTCAACCTGAGCTTGAGGCAAAAACACTTTATTACAAAAGTAGTACCTGTATGTTTTATGTACGGCACTTACTGTTTATGCCATATAGAACCCTGAACTAAGTGTCTGGCTACATCGTAACATTTCACCTCAACAGCTAGATTCATATATTTTTATAGTTATGGTGAATACTCAACCTTCAGCAAAAAGGGATTTTGAGCAGGATACTGTACATCACTGCAAAACATCAACTACCACTGTTGTATTTTTAGTCACAGTAACTGCATGGTGGAGGTTAGTCGGTTAGCTGGTCCACTGATTTGATCCAGACTAAAAGAAAACATTGTTTATATTGTCTATTGATTATATTTTGATTGTCAATAGATAATCAAAGATATCCTCCATCTGTGGATGAAATCATGCTCCCCTGACTTTTCCTTTACCAACCACTAGCAGGTCAAGTTTTTCACATATCCCATGAAAACTTAATTTTTTCCAAGCTGGAGCTAAATTTAGTACAGGTTTTCATGGCGCCCTGATGATGTATTGCAGGACTTTTTTGATCCCTGGACTTCTCCCCTTGTACCACCACAACATTGGTTGTTGCAAGACTAAAGGATTTGTATATACAGTATGTGAAGTGAAATGCAAAGTGACTGTTCTACAAGGCTGGCATTAACCGTAAGACACTATAAAAATTGAAAACAATTAAATCCTTAAAAACAATAGACAATAAATCACAACGTCAAAAACAGATATGGCAGAAATAGTGAAATGAGTCAGAAAATATAAAGGATAATTTGTATTAACTTTCCTGATTCCTTCACTTCTCCTTTAGCGCCATCAGCAGGTTTTAAAATGTGTCAAGTACTTTGGTTTACAATTAAACAGCTACAAAATGCTTATATGCAACACTAAGATGGTGAAAATGGGTTTGGGAGGTGAACACCTTCTCTACTTTCAAGGTTAGACTTTATTATATTATTTTTTTTGAAAATGCGTGTATTTATGGCTTGAGTGACCCTGAACTATCCCTTAGTTTTGCTGCTAAAAGACTTTCAATAATGCACTGAGCACATCTACTTTACTCAACCCTCTTTCACTCTTCATGCATATATGAAGCATTATTATAAATTATTGCATTCTTTTAACTTCGTGTCTTTTCTCTCGCATAGTTTGTGTTTTGTCATCTCTGGAGGCATCTGTGGCTCTGGAGCTGATCTGTGGTTACTGACCCCACCAACCTGCCAAGGGTCTGTTTCTCACTACTGTCTTTTTCTCTTTCTGCTCTTCTCTCACCCCAGCTGGTTGAGGCAGGTGGCTACCTTGCCTGAGCCTGGTTCTGTCAGAGCTCTTTTCCCACTGTTGCCAAATATTTGCCCTAAAATTGAAACTAAAAATGTTTAATATCGGCATGCTATGATGCTCACAAGTTAGAATGCCAACATTAGCAGTCATTTATGCTGCATGGTGCCTAAATTTAGCCACACAGACCTGCAAGAATGGCTGTGGACTCTGAATTGGTTTGTTTACTGCCTATCTCTGTTTTGGTATTCATAATACATAGATGGAGCTACCACTAAGCTTCAGTTTTTACTATAATGACTAGAATAATTCTACCTTGAGCTTGGAGTTTGGCCAGTTCCTCAGTCAGAGAATCATAGCTGTCCTCCAGCTGTCTCTTCTTTAATTCCACGTTCTGCATGTACTCCGTGAGAGAGCGGATCTTTGCCTCGTGCTGAAAGTCAGAACACAGATCTCAGACGCATAAAGTTTACTGATGAGCAAAGACCTCTACCCAAGAGAACACTTTGCACCAAGGACAAAAGGTGCTTTTTCTTTTTGTTGAATGAATATGGTTTACATTGAATATTTATGATTTCTATTCAAAAGAGAATTTAGTTTAAATACCAAAGATAGTAAAAATGTACATTGTGATAGCTTCGGGCAACCCCACCAACACACAGAATATAAATCATGTCATTTTTTAAGGCTCAGGACAGTTTTCACACTGAAAGTTTTTTATGCCAAAAATGTGCTTTTTCCACAAACAGATGAATGATGTTTTCAGCTCACAGCTCTTCATCAGAGTAATTAACATCACACAAAGGACTCCGCAACTGTATGTGATGGCAATTAGACTGATGAAGAGAAGTGCACTTGATATGTCACTCAGTCATTTGTGGTGATGAATTATATTTTGCACTGGGAGGTTTCAGTGTCTATTGTCCTGATTTTCTCACAATAACAGCAGCATTTCCCTCTACAGAAACAGATTTTAAAACATCTCTCTACACCAGTTATTTTTCATTTCTCTAGTACATCCATCACTCCTCCCTCTCTATATATTATGACCAACAACAGCCTTGTCATCCCTTCCACCATCTTTGTATTTTTACCTGTGAGATGAGGAGATGGCATGAGGACAGCTCTCTGCCCGTCTCCTCCATCTTGCGGTGACACTCCATTTGAAGGTTTTCCAGGTGGCGGCAGCGCTTCACCATGGACTTCACCTCTGACTTTATTTTACTGATATAGAGGCGAGCCACTGTGAATTCTTCCTCGATTGCACCGGTGATCTCCATGGGCTGTAGGTGAATGAGGCATAGAGGAAAAAGAAAGTGTTAAAAAAGTTGTAGCAGATACAATTTAAAGACAGCAAGGGAACTACAGAGGTAGGCAGAGAGGAATCTTAAAAAACACTTTCTGGCATTCATTCACACAGCCATTACCGGCATCATTTAGCAGATGCTGTGACTCAGATGCTCTTAAATGAACTGTGGAGGATGAAATATATACATCAGTTGAAACATTACAGATGACAGCGGATAGGCCTATAAATTATCCTTGGGGGTTGTATGGAATACATCATTGTCTAGAGCAATTCATAACAGTGAATGATGTTGTGTAATATATAGCTTTTCAGTTTGAGCATCATCGTGAACGCAGCGAGAAAACACACAGACATTAATTTTAAATGCTCATCAAGACAAATAAATGTACATAGATGCCAAATTCTCAACCTAAATTGGTGAGAAATGAGTGTAGACATTTTGAATCCTCCAATCTGTCTCAAGTTTTAATATTTTATTCACTCATAATGCACATGCATTTTTGTGCTCTGATGCTAGGGAGACGCAGGGATTCAAATATTCTTCCAGTCTTTCATCATAGACATCAAGTATTTTATACAAGTGCATCCAACTTTGTCGCAGAAACAGAAACCGGCAACATATTTGGAAAGGGAATGCAGTGTCCCTCAGGGATCAATAAAGTATTTCTGGTTCTGATTCTGATTTTCTGTACCACTCACCAGCTTGATGTCCCTGTTTCCAACAATGGTACTGAACTCACTCAGGTCCCTCATGAGCCCGTTAAGGATCTCAGCGATACGTTTTCTTTGGTGGCTGCTCACTTCCTGGATACGGGACAGCTCCACCTCCAACGCCATGAGGTGAGCCTGTGGGAGGAGAGGAGCGACACAAGGAGTGAAACAAGTGAGTAAACATGGAGGAAGATAGGTAGAGGGAGAGAGATGAGAGGCATCAGAGGTAACATATTGCTGTAATCCCAATACATGTATCAATAATGCAATAACACATTATTGTTTCTAAATCCAATAATCACAATTACAGCTTTTACTTCTTATTCAGTACAGCCATCCATCCATTATCTATACACCGCTTAATCCTCACTAGGGTCGCATGGGGGCTGGATCCTATTCCAGCTGACTTAGGGCAAAGGCAGGGGATACCCTGGACAGGTCACCAGTCTATCACAGGGCTACACTTAGAGACAGACAACCAAGCACACTCACACCTACGGACAATTTAGAATCACCAATTAACCTCAACATGTTTTTGGACCTTGTGGGAGGAAGCCAGAGAATCTGGAGAAAACATGTAAACTCCACACAGAAAGATCCCGGTGTCCTCACCGGGACGCGAACCGGCGACCTTCTTGT
Organism: Stegastes partitus; assembly: GCF_000690725.1. NCBI lineage: Eukaryota > Metazoa > Chordata > Actinopteri > Pomacentridae > Stegastes > Stegastes partitus. The sequence goes on along the minus strand of NW_007577939.1, from coordinate 336,283 downwards.
TGCGAGGCAACAGTGCTAACCACTGATCCACCTTGCAGCCCAGCCTACAGCAATTTTCTGAGACATGCAATAAAGTCTCACCATAACACCAATTTTGCTGTTGGCTTTGTGGTAGCATTGTATTACAGAGCATAAAAGAAAGATCTTGTGCATGTTGTCACATAATTGCTAGTTAACAATATAAAATTACACCTTACATATGCCCACATATGAGAATAAATTCCTCTCCCAATAATGAGAATATGCATAAGATCTTTGCATGCCAGGTGTTGCAGAGTAATACACTGGGAAAGTGATGAGTAGTGTAATAAATTGCTTCTACAGGGAAAATACGTTTAATAATGCATCATTTCTTTTAACGCCTCTCTCCGTTCTTTCATTAAAACTATAAAAAATGAATATCTGTGAATCAAGGCTATATACTTTTTTCCCCACAATAAATTTAATCCCTTCCTATGTTGAAATGGTTTAGTGTCACGACCCCCCAGCCTGAGCCTCAGGACCAGCCCTCGCCTGTCTCCCTCTCCCTCTCTTTCTCTGTCTCTGTCACTCCAGCCCTGCTCAGCCTGCCTGATTACAGGTATTGGAGGCAACTGTGGCAATCAGCTCATCTGAGCCCAATTGCAACCGCTCCTTTAAGAACCAACTCATTCCTCCACACACTGCCATACCATAAACTGTCTTCCCCATGTTTCTGCCGATCCCCAACCTGCTTCCAGCCTGGACTCTCCCAGCCAGCTTTCTCCTGCCATCGATACCCACCCTACTTCCAGCCTGGATTCCCCATATTGTCCTTTTAACTGTGACCACCAACAAAAAACTGGCATTAGCAGCCAAGTACTGCCTGTGTGGCGCGCTCGATCTCTGCCGACAGCGTGCGATATTGTAACTACAACCCCTGACAAAAATTATGCCAGTCTTGAAGGATGTTCATCCAGTTGTTTAATTTTGTAGGAAAAAAGCAGATCACAGACATGCCACAAAACTAAAGTCATTTAAAATGGCAACTTTCTGGCTTTAAGAAACACTAAAAGAAATCAAGAAAAAAAATGTGGTAATCAATACCAATTGCTTTTTTAGATCAAGCAGGGGGAAAAAAGTATGGAATCACTCAATTCTGGGGAAAAAATTATGGAATCATCCTGTATATTTCCATTTCCAAACCTAACACCTGCATCAGATTACATCTGCTCATTAGTCTGCAGTTAAATAGGAGTGCTCACACCTTGGAGAGCTGCTGCACCAAGTGGACTGACATGAATCATGGCTCCAACACGAGAGATTTCAGTTGAAACAAAGGAGAGGATTGTCAAACTTCTTAAAGAAGGTAAATCATAACGGATTGTTGCAGAAGATGTTGGTTGTTCACAGTCAGCTGTGTCTAAAATCTGGACCAAGTACAAACCACATGGGAAGATTGTAAAAGGCAAGCATACTGGTAGACCAAGGAAGACATCAAAGTGTCAAGACAGAAAATGTAAAGCAATATGTCTTGAAAACAGAAATGCACAGCAAGACAAATGAGGAACAAATGAGGAACTGTAAGACACCGCCTAAAGGAATTGGGATTTACATAGAGAAAAGCTAAACGAAAGCCATCATTAACACCTAAACAGAAAAAAAACAAGGTTACAGTGGGCTAAGGAAAAGCAATCCTGGACGGTGGATGGCTAGATGAATGTCATATTCAGTGATGAATCACAAATCTGCATTGGGCAAGGTGATGATGCTGGAACTTTTGTTTGGTGCCGTTCCCATGAGATTTCTGAGGACGACTGCCTGAAGAAAACATGCACATTTCCACAGTCATTGATGATATGGGGCTGCATGTCAGGTAAAGGCTCTGGGGAGATGGCAGTCATCACATCTTCAATAAATGCACAAGTTTACATTGAAATTTTTGACACTTTTCTTATTCCATCAATAGAAGGATTTTGGGGGATGACGACATCATTTTTCAAGATGATAATGCATCTTGCCATAGAGCAAAAACTGTGAAAACTTTCCTTGAAGAAAGACACGTAAGGTCAATGTCATGGCCTGCAAATAGTCCGGATCTCAATCCAATTGAAAATCTGTGGTGGAAATTGAAGAAAATGGTTCATCACAAGGCTCCAACCTGCAAAGCTGATCTGGCAACAGCAGTCAGAGAAAGTTGGAACCAGATTGATGAACAGTACTGTTTGTCACTCATTAAGTCCATGCCTCAGAGGCTGCAAGCTGTTATAAAAGCCAGAGGTGTTGCAACAAAGTACTAGTGGTGTGTTGTAGTGGTTTTTTTTGTTTGTTTGTTTTTCATGACCCCATTTTTTTTTTCAAAATTGAGTGATTCCATAATTGTTTCCCCCTGCTTGATCTAAAAAAGCAATTGGTAATGACGACCACAATTTTTTTTCTTGATTTCTTTGGTTTCTTATCACCAGAAAGTTGCCATTTTAAATGACTTTAGTTTTGTGGCATGTCTGTGATCTGCTTTTTTTCTACAAAATTAAACAACTGAATGAACATCCTCCAAGACTGGTGATTCCATAATTTTTGCCAGGGGTTGTACACGGCTTCATTCAGTGATATTAGTAACGCACAATGCAGCATGTTTGCAGATAAAATATATTCCCTCAGCTGAGAATCTGCATCGCTCATGAATAATAGTCAGGAAACGATCTGGTTAAAGGGAGATGCTCTTTCCAGCCGATTTAAATCCCAAACTCTGAACATAACCTGCTTCCGACCAGGTTTGCTCCACAGCATAAGTTACCATGACAATCTAGCCTGATGAAAAGAGAGCCACCTTTGTGATACTGAAAACTCTGGCTTTAAGCTCTACATACCTCGCTAGTCCACTAATCTCACTTTGTAGTACAGCCCTCTGGTTAGTTGCTTATAAAAACATAAAGGTCTGAATGCTTGTTTTTAAAAAGTCATTGGTATATTGCAGTTTCAACATGGCAATACTAAGACTTGGCATTGACAGCTTATTTCACTCATGAAATGTTTTTTAACGCATAAATCAACATTTGGACATTTCGGGTACAAGGTGGCGTTGCCTTTCAGCTTTGCAGCTAGAAGATAACTGGTTGGCGTGATGGGTAAGGAGGACCAAGATCTTGCTGCGTGGAGTTTTGCAGTTTGTAGAACCCTGTGCAGCGTGGGTTCTCTCCGGCTTCCTCCCCAGCCCAAAAACATGTTGAGGTTAATTGGTGATTCTAAATTATCCGTAGGTGTGAAGTTGTCTGTCTCTAAGTGTAGCCCTGTGACAGACTGGCGACCTGTCCAGGTTGTCTGTCCCCTGCCTTTGCTCAGCTGGGATAGGCTCCAGCCCCCCCCCCAGCAAGGATTAAGTCATGTATAGATAATGGATGGATGGATATCTTCAAACAGCATGTATTGTCTCATACATTACTTTAATAATTGGAGCACAGTGTTGAGGAAAAAAAACGGAGCAGCAAAAGAAAAAATCTTAATGAAAGCAGAATAACGACAAACAACATGCAAAAATAGGGGGAAAATTGAAAATTCTATAGGAAAGCACTAAAAGAAAAGGGGATTTTGATTCCTTTAACCTGAGAGCACAGCTGTGAGACTCATCATAACCCCTGACATCATTCTCATCTAAGAAATCAAAGTATAAAACATAATAGCCATTAAATTACAAATCAATAAACTACTCTGATAGGGGTTAATGGCGTTGGTGGTGGATGAAAGGCTCTGGGGGAATGAATGATGGGGCTTGCTTTATCCTTCCCCATTTTGTACAGCAGGCAGCTTCTAAACAAAGGTGTCGCCAAAATGGCTCGAACACAATGAAACAATTTGGGTTCAATCAATACTCTGCAGGTATGAGGAAAAAAGAAGGGTATCCTCACTGTAACCTAATTTCCCCGAAAAACGTTTTTCACAAGACATCAAAACAACCTGTAAACACACTGATAATTGGAGTACTTTCCTGATATACAGTGACACTACTTTATACAACTCTCACTTATGTGCTTCAGTTTATAGTTTTTGCTTGTTATGTCTACATTTATTTATACATTTAGAATTAAAAAAATACCTCTATGGTGTAATTTGTATGCAATTTTAGGTTGCAAAACTCTTCAAGTTGTGTAAAGGCCTATATTTTCATAAATGACTTCTGTGTCCTCAGTCAGAGCTACTACCACATTCTTGGTTATGAAGTTCATAGTGATCATGAGCAATGAAAAATATTAATATCAAATGCTTTCTTAAATGTATTCTCTGGAATTAGTCTGTTTCCATACTGGTGCTGCTACAACACACACCGAAGGTGTTTCATTTATGCCACGTTACCGCCGAAATTATGCACTTGAGCTCTTTTGTAATGCCACATTTGACATTTTTGCTCCCATGTATCATCAGTCAATTGAAAGCACCACCTTCTTAAATACAACAACATTAACTCCTTTATCACGTCTTCCATCTTCATCTTCTTCGCTACCCTCAAGCTCTGTTATCATTTTTCAGGTCACTCCCTGTGTCAAAACATTAACTTAGCAGAAATGCCAGTAAATAATTAAACAAAATCGATTCCATTATGAATAAGTAAAATGAGAGGAGAAGAAAGGTTAATGAAAAATGCTCAAATTAGTTGAAGAAAGATTTTTGAAGAGATATTGAAGAGAAGAACTGGCTGGTTGGAATGATGAATGAAGTTAATCATGATGAAAGAAAGAGCCTTAAGTGGACAGATGGATAAAAGAGGTGCTTAAGGAGCAGATGAATGGCAGCGACAATGAATGATGGCATGGCCTCCTGGAGAAGAAGGGAGAAGTTTCCACTGAAAACAGCGATGACGATGACTGAGGAGACAGTGGGACGATGATAGTGATGAATGTACTCCATTGCACAGTTTTTCTAGGTCAATACTGCCCCATTTCTACAGTAGACATGGAAAAGAAAAAAAAAACTGCAACACTGCACATTAGCATAACAGCTGGGATGCAGAAAGTGGAGAATTAGTCCCAAAGATTGAGGCTGAAGCTGGGAATAAGCCCTGAGAGGCTGGAGTAATGGGAATTTTTTTCCCCTTCAGTTTCCCTGTATTTACTTTCATTGTAGTCTTGCTCGTATTCGGTTTCACATCTTGTAAGACTTACCGGCAGCCTCCCTGAGAAGAAATCATGTCAGGTGAGAGGTGAAGGCTGAACGGATTAAAAAGGCCGTAGAGGAATTGTGCTAGGTGAAATGAGTGAGGACAATAAGAGATTTCAGTTGGGTCCAGCAAAATAAATTGCGCAGTGAGCAGTTATATTGTCAGCTCTTTTCATCAATTTCTGGATCAGCTTCTGAGAAAGACAGAGAGGCCGGTGAGGATACTCTGGCAGATAAGATAGCACATGAAATATTGAGGAGGTTTAAGAAGGTGAATAATGGTTCACTCGCTCCACCGAGTAAGTAACAATAACTGTATTAAGGCCTGACCAGTTCTGCCAATGGTCTCTGTTTTATCTCCATGTCTATTTTTTACTTTTTCCAAAGTACTTTCCATCNTGCGAGGCAACAGTGCTAACCACTGATCCACCTTGCAGCCCAGCCTACAGCCAGTGCAACTTTAATTTTCTGAGACATGCAATAAAGTCTCACCATAACACCAATTTTGCTGTTGGCTTTGTGGTAGCATTGTATTACAGAGCATAAAAGAAAGATCTTGTGCATGTTGTCACATAATTGCTAGTTAACAATATAAAATTACACCTTACATATGCCCACATATGAGAATAAATTCCTCTCCTAATAATGAGAACATGCATAAGATCTTTGCATGCCAGGTGTTGCAGAGTAATACACTGGGAAAGTGATGAGTAGTGTAATAAATTGCGTCTACAGGGAAAATAAGTTTAATAATGCATCATTTCTTTTAACGCCTCTCTCCGTTCTTTCATTAAAACTATAAAAAATGAATATCTGTGAATCAAGGCTATATACTTTTTTCCCCACAATAAATTTAATCCCTTCCTATGTTGAAATGGTTTAGTGTCACGACCCCCCAGCCTGAGCCTCAGGACCAGCCCTCGCCTGTCTCCCTCTCCCTCTCTTCTCTCTATCTCTGTCACTCCAGCCCTGCTCAGCCTGCCTGATTACAGGTATTGGAGGCAACTGTGGCAATCAGCTCATCTGAGCCCAATTGCAACCGCTCCTTTAAGAACCAACTCATTCCTCCACACACTGCCATACCATAAACTGTCTTCCCCATGTTTCTGCCGATCCCCAACCTGCTTCCAGCCTGGACTCTCCCAGCCAGCTTTCTCCTGCCATCGATACCCACCCTACTTCCAGCCTGGATTCCCCATATTGTCCTTTTAACTGTGACCACCAACAAAAAACTGGCATTAGCAGCCAAGTACTGCCTGTGTGGCGCGCTCGATCTCTGCCGACAGCGTGCGATATTGTAACTACAACCCCTGACAAAAATTATGCCAGTCTTGAAGGATGTTCATCCAGTTGTTTAATTTTGTAGGAAAAAAGCAGATCACAGACATGCCACAAAACTAAAGTCATTTAAAATGGCAACTTTCTGGCTTTAAGAAACACTAAAAGAAATCAAGAAAAATAATGTGGTAATCAATACCAATTGCTTTTTTAGATCAAGCAGGGGGAAAAAAGTATGGAATCACTCAATTCTGGGGAAAAAATTATGGAATCATCCTGTATATTTCCATTTCCAAACCTAACACCTGCATCAGATTACATCTGCTCATTAGTCTGCAGTTAAATAGGAGTGCTCACACCTTGGAGAGCTGTTGCACCAAGTGGACTGACATGAATCATGGCTCCAACACGAGAGATTTCAGTTGAAACAAAGGAGAGGATTGTCAAACTTCTTAAAGAAGGTAAATCATAACGGATTGTTGCAGAAGATGTTGATTGTTCACAGTCAGCTGTGTCTAAAATCTGGACCAAGTACAAACAACATGGGAAGATTGTAAAAGGCAAGCCAAGGAAGACATCAAAGTGTCAAGACAGAAAACGTAAAGCAATATGTCTTGAAAACAGAAATGCACAGCAAGACAAATGAGGAACAAATGGGCAGAAACTGGAGTCAACATCTATGACTGAACTGTAAGACACCGCCTAAAGGAATTGGGATTTACATAGAGAAAAGCTAAACGAAAGCCATCATTAACACCTAAACAGAAAAAAAACAAGGTTACAGTGGGCTAAGGAAAAGCAATCCTGAACGGTGGATGGCTAGATGAATGTCATATTCAGTGATGAATCACAAATCTGCATTGGGCAAGGTGATGATGCTGGAACTTTTGTTTGGTGCCGTTCCCATGAGATTTCTGAGGACGACTGCCTGAAGAAAACATGCACATTTCCACAGTCATTGATGATATGGGGCTGCATGTCAGGTAAAGGCTCTGGGGAGATGGCAGTCATCACATCTTCAATAAATGCACAAGTTTACATTGAAATTTTTGACACTTTTCTTATTCCATCAATAGAAGGATTTTGGGGGATGACGACATCATTTTTCAAGATGATAATGCATCTTGCCATAGAGCAAAAACTGTGAAAACTTTCCTTGAAGAAAGACACGTAAGGTCAATGTCATGGCCTGCAAATAGTCCGGATCTCAATCCAATTGAAAATCTGTGGTGGAAATTGAAGAAAATGGTTCATCACAAGGCTCCAACCTGCAAAGCTGATCTGGCAACAGCAGTCAGAGAAAGTTGGAACCAGATTGATGAACAGTACTGTTTGTCACTCATTAAGTCCATGCCTCAGAGGCTGCAAGCTGTTATAAAAGCCAGAGGTGTTGCAACAAAGTACTAGTGGTGTGTTGTAGTGGTTTTTTTTGTTTGTTTGTTTTTCATGACCCCATTTTTTTTTTCAAAATTGAGTGATTCCATAATTGTTTCCCCCTGCTTGATCTAAAAAAGCAATTGGTAATGACGACCACAATTTTTTTTCTTGATTTCTTTGGTTTCTTATCACCAGAAAGTTGCCATTTTAAATGACTTTAGTTTTGTGGCATGTCTGTGATCTGCTTTTTTTCTACAAAATTAAACAACTGAATGAACATCCTCCAAGACTGGTGATTCCACAATTTTTGCCAGGGGTTGTACACGACTTCATTCAGTGATATTAGTAACGCACAATGCAGCATGTTTGCAGATAAAATATATTCCCTCAGCTGAGAATCTGCATCGCTCATGAATAATAGTCAGGAAACGATCTGGTTAAAGGGAGATGCTCTTTCCAGCCGATTTAAATCCCAAACTCTGAACATAACCTGCTTCCGACCAGGTTTGCTCCACAGCATAAGTTACCATGACAATCTAGCCTGATGAAAAGAGAGCCACCTTTGTGATACTGAAAACTCTGGCTTTAAGCTCTACATACCTCGCTAGTCCACTAATCTCACTTTGTAGTACAGCCCTCTGGTTAGTTGCTTATAAAAACATAAAGGTCTGAATGCTTGTTTTTAAAAAGTCATTGGTATATTGCAGTTTCAACATGGCAATACTAAGACTTGGCATTGACAGCTTATTTCACTCATGAAATGTTTTTTAACGCATAAATCAACATTTGGACATTTCGGGTACAAGGTGGCGTTGCCTTTCAGCTTTGCAGCTAGAAGATAACTGGTTGGCGTGATGGGTAAGGAGGACCAAGATCTTGCTGCGTGGAGTTTTGCAGTTTGTAGAACCCTGTGCAGCGTGGGTTCTCTCCGGCTTCCTCCCCAGCCCAAAAACATGTTGAGGTTAATTGGTGATTCTAAATTATCCGTAGGTGTGAAGTTGTCTGTCTCTAAGTGTAGCCCTGTGACAGACTGGCGACCTGTCCAGGTTGTCTGTCCCCTGCCTTTGCTCAGCTGGGATAGGCTCCAGCCCCCCCCCCAGCAAGGATTAAGTCATGTATAGATAATGGATGGATGGATATCTTCAAACAGCATGTATTGTCTCATACATTACTTTAATAATTGGAGCACAGTGTTGAGGAAAAAAAACGGAGCAGCAAAAGAAAAAATCTTAATGAAAGCAGAATAACGACAAACAACATGCAAAAATAGGGGGAAAATTGAAAATTCTATAGGAAAGCACTAAAAGAAAAGGGGATTTTGATTCCTTTAACCTGAGAGCACAGCTGTGAGACTCATCATAACCCCTGACATCATTCTCATCTAAGAAATCAAAGTATAAAACATAATAGCCATTAAATTACAAATCAATAAACTACTCTGATAGGGGTTAATGGCGTTGGTGGTGGATGAAAGGCTCTGGGGGAATGAATGATGGGGCTTGCTTTATCCTTCCCCATTTTGTACAGCAGGCAGCTTCTAAACAAAGGTGTCGCCAAAATGGCTCGAACACAATGAAACAATTTGGGTTCAATCAATACTCTGCAGGTATGAGGAAAAAAGAAGGGTATCCTCACTGTAACCTAATTTCCCCGAAAAACGTTTTTCACAAGACATCAAAACAACCTGTAAACACACTGATAATTGGAGTACTTTCCTGATATACAGTGACACTACTTTATACAACTCTCACTTATGTGCTTCAGTTTATAGTTTTTGCTTGTTATGTCTACATTTATTTATACATTTAGAATTAAAAAAATACCTCTATGGTGTAATTTGTATGCAATTTTAGGTTGCAAAACTCTTCAAGTTGTGTAAAGGCCTATATTTTCATAAATGACTTCTGTGTCCTCAGTCAGAGCTACTACCACATTCTTGGTTATGAAGTTCATAGTGATCATGAGCAATGAAAAATATTAATATCAAATGCTTTCTTAAATGTATTCTCTGGAATTAGTCTGTTTCCATACTGGTGCTGCTACAACACACACCGAAGGTGTTTCATTTATGCCACGTTACCGCCGAAATTATGCACTTGAGCTCTTTTGTAATGCCACATTTGACATTTTTGCTCCCATGTATCATCAGTCAATTGAAAGCACCACCTTCTTAAATACAACAACATTAACTCCTTTATCACGTCTTCCATCTTCATCTTCTTCGCTACCCTCAAGCTCTGTTATCATTTTTCAGGTCACTCCCTGTGTCAAAACATTAACTTAGCAGAAATGCCAGTAAATAATTAAACAAAATCGATTCCATTATGAATAAGTAAAATGAGAGGAGAAGAAAGGTTAATGAAAAATGCTCAAATTAGTTGAAGAAAGATTTTTGAAGAGATATTGAAGAGAAGAACTGGCTGGTTGGAATGATGAATGAAGTTAATCATGATGAAAGAAAGAGCTTTAAGTGGACAGATGGATAAAAGAGGTGCTTAAGGAGCAGATGAATGGCAGCGACAATGAATGATGGCATGGCCTCCTGGAGAAGAAGGGAGAAGTTTCCACTGAAAACAGCGATGACGATGACTGAGGAGACAGTGGGACGATGATAGTGATGAATGTACTCCATTGCACAGTTTTTCTAGGTCAATACTGCCCCATTTCTACAGTAGACATGGAAAAGAAAAAAAAAACTGCAACACTGCACATTAGCATAACAGCTGGGATGCAGAAAGTGGAGAATTAGTCCCAAAGATTGAGGCTGAAGCTGGGAATAAGCCCTGAGAGGCTGGAGTAATGGGAATTTTTTTCCCCTTCAGTTTCCCTGTATTTACTTTCATTGTAGTCTTGCTCGTATTCGGTTTCACATCTTGTAAGACTTACCGGCAGCCTCCCTGAGAAGAAATCATGTCAGGTGAGAGGTGAAGGCTGAACGGATTAAAAAGGCCGTAGAGGAATTGTGCTAGGTGAAATGAGTGAGGACAATAAGAGATTTCAGTTGGGTCCAGCAAAATAAATTGCGCAGTGAGCAGTTATATTGTCAGCTCTTTTCATCAATTTCTGGATCAGCTTCTGAGAAAGACAGAGAGGCCGGTGAGGATACTCTGGCAGATAAGATAGCACATGAAATATTGAGGAGGTTTAAGAAGGTGAATAATGGTTCACTCGCTCCACCGAGTAAGTAACAATAACTGTATTAAGGCCTGACCAGTTCTGCCAATGGTCTCTGTTTTATCTCCATGTCTATTTTTTACTTTTTCCAAAGTACTTTCCATCTATCCATCCATTACCGATACACCGCTTAATCCTGACTAGGGTCGCGGGGGGGCTGGAGCCTATCCCAGCTGGGGGGACAATGTAGACAAGTCACCAGTCTATCACAGGGCTACACTTAGAGACAGACAACCAGGCACACTCGCATTCACACCTACGGACAATTTAGAATCACCAATTAACCTCAACATGTTTTTTGACTGTGTGGGAGGAAGCTGGAGAACCCGGAGAGAACCCACGCTGCACTGGGAGAACATGCAAACTCCACGCAGAAAGATCCTGGGTGTCCTCACTGGGATGTGAACTGACGACCTTCTTGCTGCGAGGCAACAGTGCTAACTACCGATCCACCTTGCAGCTCCAATGTACTTTCCCATTTATTGAAATCCTGACCAAAGAGACAGCCACATGCAAACTTTGCTGAAAAACTACTAATACATAAGCAGAGGTGTACTATTTTAAAACTTTGTTACATTGATGAGCTCATTCTACAACTTGAAGTCCATGAAACTTTGCTATCAATCCTGATCATTTCTCCAGAATACAAGTCTTCACACTGTGAGGCTTGTCTCCCCACCATACACACATGTTTAGATTCAAACTGACTTTCCCTTTCTCAAGATTTATTTCATATGTCCATTGCAAATAAACATCCACAAATCTTAGAAATGACCTTACAACTTCAGGGCTTCTCTAGGGCTAAAAGTAGTACAGTGGCAGATGTCTGTACATTTATAGATGTACTACAAACAAGTTTGGTATACTTTGAATATTTGGTATACTTTCAGTCTGGCCAACTTGCAAAAATGGAAATAAATAATGCCTAAAAATGGACTTGTAGGCCAGTCAGGTGGCAACAAGAGGTGGAACCAGCATGGAAGTGCAGTTCATCAAAGGACCAATTAAGGCTGGCTCTAGAAGGGAGTCAAACCCCACAGATCCCTATGTTAAAATGCTCAACGTTACAGGAGAAATCAACATGTTTTCAGCCTGGTTTAAAAAACAGGAGAATGAATTTGTATATAATTTACTGGTTTAAATTGTATGAAGGATTATAGTTGTGCATATTTAAGGGTGAGGCTGCTTTGAGTGACAAGTGGATACCATTGTTGGACAGCCCATACCCCAAATATCTTTCCATGGGCTGCCTCAGCTCCACCTCTTTGCACATTTTTTTGGATTAGCTGGGAGTTAGGTAGAGTCTAGTCTAGCCTGCAGCACTATTTGCACCTCGTCATAATTCATTATAATTATTTGTATTTCTTTAAGCAAGGATGCAGTAGTACGGTATTCCCTTGAAAATAAAGGTGGAAAAATTGTTTTTGGTTAAGCGTTTTACATAGGGAGATGTCGCTGTCATTAAAATGGTTAATTTGCAAAAAAAATTTAAAAAAATAGCAGGACTGCCTTACTGTGCGATCCAAATCCTCTGCAAAATTTGAAGTGTGGTAGGTTGCTAACCTGGAGGTTGTTGTTCCAGGAAATTTTGAAAACATATAGATGCCGGAAGTGGGTGAGAACGCAATATGTGTGGCCAATGGCAAACCTACACCCACAGCCTACATGTGGCAAGTCAGACTAGGAGGAATCAGGCTCTGCCCAAATGATGACAGCTGAACCCTCCACAAAGACTTTCAAACCCACTGGCCAGGAAACCTATTTTACTAAGTCTAACAACTATCACAGACAGAAAATGCTGTTTTCATACTTACTTCATACTCCAAAGCTTTACAAACTGACAGTGCTCTACACATTCACTGCAAGGACTGGCTTCATTAAAGCAAAACATCATTAATTAAAACATATATCTTAAAAAAAACACTTCTGAGAATTTGTAGATAAACTGTGCCAGGTTCCATTACCAAAAAATTCATCTTTGAAAGCACTGCCTGCTTCCCTCATGCGAACAAGCCAATCACTAAAAACAGCAGTGAGAATTTCTGAGATTGCATTGACCTTAATCAAGAAAAATCAGGAGTGTACTCCCTGTGCCTGCAGTTACAACATCTCTTAATATTTGTGTGCAGCCACAGTGCATGTGATGTTGTGCTCACCTGTCTATATTTTCTATTTCTGTTCTGCAGTAGGTGAAGCGAGCAGAACATCAGATCTGTTGCAGACACCTGAGCTCAATGCTTTCCCTTTAAAAGTCCTCACCCTTCCTCAGTCTACATTTAGCTTTTCTCACCTGCACATCTTTGTTTGCTGTGTGCTATTCAACATAATTAACGTCACGCATACATACATGCACTGATTATACTGACAACTTCATTTCTTAGTGTTTTTGTTTGTTTTTCTGGTAATTTCATGTTTTCTGTTCAAATAAATTAGTTAATGAGTGGCAATGTCACTCAATCCTTTGTCCCAGCTTCTGATCCTGGTTGTGAAAGAAATGGCAGCAGTATCAGCTACTTAGTAGTCACTGATGCCACTATGAGTGCAAGTTTTCACATTATTTTTAGTTTAGTATTTTTATTAAATGTATTTGTTCATGATTGCTGGTGGCACAATTTTGTCAGAATTTCCCCTCTTATCTTTCTTTGCAGGAAGCTCTAATTTTACCTATTATCTCTTTTATTGCATTTTGAACCAGTAGTTTGACATATTCATGTAAGATAGGGGCTCAAATGGACTGATGGATGGATAATTTTTTAACTGACGGTTCCTTTCCAACTTTTTCCCAATCGACTTCTCTGCAATATATGCCATAGTACAGCCTCTGTCCATCAGTCTCTTAATCGCTTTATGAAAAATCTCCTTTATCTCCTCCTATTTCTGTTATTTTTTCTCTTCATTGTTCTTTTTTCTAATCTTTCCTACACTTTAGCTGCATTATGTCATATATTCACTTTGTGCTATGAAAGATTTACAACAAGCCTCCTGAAAGTTTGACCCACCATTTTCTTCGAAAGCTCTTCAGCCAAGAGCTTGTTTTGCATGCTCTTCTCCTCGACCTCCAGGCTCTTCTGGTCGTAGTTGACGGCCAGCTCCTCCAGGGCCTGAAGGACCTCCTTAACCTCCGCCTTGGCAGATTCATTCTCTGTTTGTAGCCTGCCGAGCTCTGACTGCACCTTCTCACTGTCGCCCCTGGATGATGCTAGTAGCTGAGGGGTACAGAGATTTAGCTGAGAATGTCAAGTGTATAGCAGCATCCCCTTCATTATTCACAGAGCAGAGCAGCTGGATTTTAATAAAACATTACAGTGCTGTTTATGTTGTTCTTTCATAATCAGAGATTAGTGTGTGTACAAATCCTGGTATGCAATACAGGTGTGATTAAACAGATGAAACATATTTTTTAATATTTGTCTTAGACTATTAGTTGACACTGCAAGAGCTGATGTTATTTTTTAGCTAACATGGTGTTTGCTGCACTGCTGCAGCCCACTGTGGGTCATTTCACTAAATGGATGTCATTAAATGTAGATGTTGCTCTGCCTGGGGTGCCGGCAAATTTGCACTCCAGCGTACAGCTTCTCTTTGGACAGATGGATGTAACTTGGTGTTATTTTGCACAAACTATGGTTGGGTAGTTATGACAGTGTCAGCTTAACCCACAGTAGGACCATTTTGGGATGTGCAAGAGCAAATTTAGCAAATGTTGAGTCCCTTACTACATGGCAAAGCCTGTTTCAGGTTGTCTAGCTCACTGGTTTAGCCTCTGCTATGAAGACAAGCTGTAAATACTGCCCTTAATTACCTTTTAGTGGAGTCTTTTAATTGCTGCTCTTCCCACAAGTGGAATATACTGTACAGATTGTACAAGTGTGCTTATTTACTGTAGACAGTTGTGTAATAAAGCAGCATAAACCAGTTTCTGTTACATAAAGGGATAACACATTCACAAAGATGGTGGAATTGTGCTCATCTACAACATATTAAATCGTATATCTGATCACTAGAAAAAATTGCTTGTTTGTTTATCAGACATAATTTCAGCTAAGAAAAAAAAGCACCATGGGTTATTCCTGTCGCTACACTAAAGACACAACATTAAAAAAATGAACAGTTTCCACAGGTATTCCACATCAAGATTCAGTCCTTCAGCACTCTTTGTATTATTCTCTTTTCTTCTTTTCATCTCTGAGTAGGCTGTGCCTGAGCAGCCACTGACATCTATTTTAAACTGCCGCTAATATGTACTGTAAATACACTTCTGACTAAACAACGGCAACTTAATTTCTCCAAGTGCTTTCTGGCACCTGAAGAGAGTCTTTCTTTTCTCTCATTCATCTCAAGGGCAGGATAATAAACCTCTCGCAGCTGACTTGTATTCAAAGTGCGACTTTTATTGTCGCATTTGCAGGCACTGCAGCCCACTGTGAGCTGTTAAACTAAACTGATGAAAGGATGTAAAACCAAGATCTTTTACCTCCTCCTGGTCGAGCATCTGCTCCTTCAGCTTCTCCACCATCTGGCTCTGGTGGTTGATCTCATCATCCTTGAGTGGAAAGCAGATACATGGAGGAGATACCGTTAATTTGCATTGTTGCATATTATATATACTGGTGCAGAACAGGTACCTTGTACACTATCATGTAGCAAGAGACTTTCCGGTTACACTTAACTGTACAAATGGTATAATGGTATTTTCAATACTATTTGAGTAAAAACATCTACACTATGCAACCACAAACAAAAGCACACTATATTATTTACATGACATCAATAAAGGTAAGTAAAATTATTATTCAAAAATAATGTATTTGATCATCTGTGGTCAGCTGATCTGGTGCAGCACAATGGAAATAACCTAGCTCTGCCAAAGCTAAGCTCAGCTACCTTCAACCAGAAATACTGCATGTAATACAAAAAATATTCCAGGTATCTCCTGTGTATAAATACAATGAACATGTAACATAGGACATTATTCATCAGGTCTGTTATGGCAGGTGTACCATATTAGATAGAGAAAAAAAAATACAATTCATGCATCCCCATGGATTGCCATGTCTGCACATCTACACACCTAGATATGTCCACATGTGTAAAAAATGTTGAAACATCTTTTTTTTTTTCTTATATACATTGTGAAAGAAAAATGTTCTCTACTGATTCAGCATATTTAATGGAATATACAACGATGAAAACAACAAAATGCCATATTGTAGAGCATGGTGTATATGTGTTAAATAAATTAAAGTTTTCGTGCTTTTTAATGTTGAACATTAATATTCCCCCAATGATATGTATTCCTAGGGGTTGCTACATTAGTTACTACTATAGTGTAATCCTGAATTCATTTACATGAATAATGAATATATGATATGCTCTTTGTATTCATGCATATCATTACAAAAATCTCAGTCATGGTGTGCAATCAGCTCTACATTCATGCACAAATGGTCCTCGTATCCATTCTTCACCTTATCATCCAGCTGTTTGTACAGCTTGCGGATCTCCTCCTCATACTTCTGCCGCTCTTCCTCAGAAATATGAACCACAATGGAGGAGGCAATGGAGCAGGGGCTGCATGGGCTGCAGGGGCTGCAGGGGCTGCATATATCAAGAACTGGCTCCTCCGATTCTGAAGGTGCCAGAGGGACATCCTCCAATTCTTCGCTCAGCTGCCCCTCACCATCCTCACCTAAAGACAAGGGACAAAATATTTGATCTTTTTTTTTTTTTTTTGTGAAGTGTTGCTCTTATCTCTGGCAAATCCTTCCCTGAGGATTAATGCAGAAAAAAGGGATTAGTGGGTTAATCTCTAGCACATGTTCTTTCCTTATTCCTGAATGCATTTAAATGTCAGGTTTGAGATATTTCAGTGCCGCAAATCAGCATCCTTTTCTGTACACTCAGACCCAACAGCTGTGCAAAACACCACATTTATACAACATTAAAATGCTAGTTGGCTGGTAAGAAAATTCAACACGCTAGCTGTGCACTTTATGGCATAAAGAACACAGAGAAAAAAAAAACTGCAAGGCCGTTCAAGCTTGATGCTCTTTCTCAGGCAGCATCAGGAGGTTTATGGCATAGGGTTTTGTGTTATAATGTATTTATCAGTTTATTTTTCTGACATTAACAGACATATAAGTATAAACATCTTCATGTAGCCAGAGGATGAGCATCAAGACTGAAACATACTGAATCCAGAACAGCTGCTATTCTATGCTTTTGTGTTCCCCATGTCATTATGTGCATACGTTTGTGCACAAACACTCTTTTTCTGATTTTCTTGCTTTGTCGCTTTCTGTTTTGTCATTATGTCTATTCAAGAAGCTTTCTACTTTTGAGTGACTTCTGCACAACACGGATTTGACTGATACGATGTACTGTAGCTGGAAAGTAGATCAATTTGGAAATTGAGTGCTTTGAACTTTAAGACAAGGTCAAATAATCTATACTTCACAGATTAGGTTGTCCCATCTACATAAAGGTGTGTTAATCAATAAAAGCAGCTGTCAAATTAAATGTACTAAAAAACTGCATGCAGGTGACTCTTCTAGCTCATGGAAGATCCCCAATCTAGTTTGTAAAGAAGTGTGACTTAATGGAATTGACTGTAGGACAGCTGTTCTTTTCTTTGGGCCATCATCGGCTAAAGAGTTGGGTAATGTGGTACAAGAAGGAGGTCAACAGCATTCATCTCAGGGAGTTCCTGGCCTGAGGTGGGCAACAATATAGAGAGCAGTGAGAGGGGAACAGGGTCGATGATGTTGTCAAAATGATCCATTACAAAATTAAAGTTGCTAAATGGTGAGAGAATAGAGAGAAGGAGAGTCAAGGGAAATATTGTGTGTGTGAAGGAGAACGAGAGTTACTGAATATGAGGAAGCAGTAAAAGAAATTGTTTTCACTGATGTCCTCAATAAAGATGTGTTAAAATTCAGGTCAAGCACTGAGGGAATGATGAAGAAAAACACTGGACAAGATTCATTACCTGACTTGAATGTCAGACGATCACTATCACTGAGAGCTCTGACATTTGAAAAGACCTAATCCGACAGCTGATAGATGTGTGTGCATGGGTAATTAACAGAAAATGTGTGTGTGAATCTCTTCCTATACTTGTGTTTTGGTGGGTGCAGTGACACAGGTGTGTGTGTGCTGACACATGAGAAGATGGGTGTAAGTTATGACTTCTCTGTAGATGTGATTAGCCTTTGCTGCTTTGAGGATTACTAATACATAAGGATTCATAAAATATAAAGCCCCCAACATTCCCAGCCTTCAATGCAGTGTGAGAGGGAACCCAATTATCCAAAGTGTAAAAGTCTGAATAATATAGAACATAAATAGCCAGAAAGGAATTTTTAAGTGTTTTGGGCACAAGTCCAACAAGTCTGTTTTGGCAGCGCCTTCCCTTGTATCCCTGCTGGCAGGTATTCAGATGATATCAAATGAGGTTAAATCTGCACTTACGTGGACTGAAAAATAATGTCTGCAGCCTGGTAAAATTTTCATTCCTGTTAGTGACTACTGGGACTAGAACGGGGACATACTGTATACTGCAGTGATTCTTTTGTACAGAGATTTGTGTTTTCTGGACTGGAGTATCATCCGTCTCCAGCACAAGCTTTTCACATGGAATTACCTCAGTTCTGTGGTTTTTACAGTATAGAAGGCAGCTGATCCTTTCGCCGCACATAAAAAAAACAGATTCAGGATCCTGCATTGCAATCATTTTCGCTAAACTGTGCTGAATTTTCATTCCTTTTCTATAATTTATTGTGGTAATTTAACAAGTCTACAGCCACACTAGCAGCTCTGTGAATAGGATAAAGAGACCTATGTGCCAAATAACAACTCACAATGCAAACATGCTGATACTCAGCAGGTAGAACATTTACTATTATTACCTTCTCAGTATAGCATGTTAGGATGCTAAGATTTGCTAATTAGAGATTAACACAAAGTGCAGCTGATGCTGCTGGGAATGTAATTAGTTTTGCAGGCATTTCTTAATTAAGCAAAGTATTGGCACATAAAATTAGGAAGTGAATGTGGCACTAGATAAAATGCCAAGGGAGCTGCAGAGTCGCTATCACTCATCTTGAGGAGTCAGGAAAGTCTGAGCCACATTTCAATGCAATCCATAAAATTGCTTTTGAAACGATCAAAACCAAAAGTGGTGGTGCTGGAGAGATTACCATCCTCTGGAGACTTTGAATGTGTGTAACACATTTCACTGCATTCCATCTTGTTGTCTGAGCCAAGGAGAATTAACTGACCAACCAGCAAGCCAACACTCAAATCCTAAGAAAGGTACTGCTTCTGGCTTGGCTGAAAATATAAACTTGTCATGGTTCTAACATTCAACACAAAAAGCATCGATAATGTCAAAATATCTGCAACAATTTTCACAGTTTCCTGGAAGAAGATGATATGCAGTGGTTCTGTGAGTCAGTTCAAGAATTACCATTCCTCAGGCGGTTCAGCTCAGCCTCGAGTCTTTGAATAGTCTCCTTCATTGACCTGTTCTTCTCCTTTTCTTTTTCGTACTTCTTCTTCCACTGCTCTGCTGTGAGCTCCAGGTTCACTGTTACAGTGTTTCTTATCGTCTTAGCTCTAATTGGAGGAATACAGTGGGAAATAGAAGAAGAGCAAGGGAAGACGAAAAGGGAAGGAAGGGTGGGTAGGAGGTGTGAGAAAAACATATACAAGAGGGGGGAAAAATAAAAGTGTGAGACAACAGTAGAGAACAGAGAAACTGTCAAGAAGGGGTTTCAGCCCTGGTTTCTCAGTGAGAATGGGCTTGCATCTCATTAATTGGTATGCAAATTGGGTTTCTGCCAACTGTGTTTGATGGTGCATGTAAGGGGAAAGAGGTACACAGAGGAAAAAAATCAAAAGGTAAAAATGAATGAGACCGCTTGAGGCACACAGTCACATCAAAATCTCAAAATATAGCTGTCATACAACTCATAGGAAGATGGAATATGCATGTGACTATAAATTATTCCTAAGCTATGGCACAAATAAGTAGCATCACAGCATCATTTGTGATGCTACAGCCACAGCACTCAGTGGCTATCACTTAATTTCACACTCCAGTGAGAAAACCCTGTTGTCCTGATTCATTTGCTCCATGATATTAGCCAGACAAAGAATCCTATCTAAAGTTGTCTCATCACATCAGAATTTAGATAACACATTATTTAGACAGTGAAATGCTGATAATCAAATATCAGGTGACAAAAAGTTGAAAATGAACAAAATGGAAGGCTAATAGCTCTTTTATGTGCTATGTCTATAAACTGTTTTTGTTTTGTTTTTTTTTTTTCAAATTCAGCCACAAAATCTTTATTTTTAGTAAGCAAAACCCAAAAATGTATAGTTCTTTTCTAATTTCAGTAACTGTCAGTTGCTTTAAATACTGCTTTATTTACTCAAAACCTTACATTTGTTTCTGAAACAATATGGTCACTTTGAAAAACTGATAATACTGATACTGATAATACCCAAACAAAGTGTGACAACAAATGTTTAACTTCATGTCATCACATTTTTATAGCACATAGGTTTAAAAGAAAAAAAAAAAAAGAATTTAAGCGTAACATTCAGCAGCTAGTATTGGTGACAGACAGAGTAAAGAGATAAAAAATTTGCAAATTCAAATATCTGCTTTGAATTCTGTCACTCCCTTTGCTCAGTAATACATTATTTATTTCAACCAACACTCTCATGTCAGTCTCAATTTAATGGTGGTGGGGAAATGCATAAGGAAGCTTTTTTTAGGATCTTTTTATCCATCCGTGACTTGACTGAGTTGACAGTGAGCAATAGAGTCGGAAAGCTGGCAAACAAACCAAATCTCTGATTCTTTGAATGTAGCTTTAGATTAAAAAACAAAAAAAATAAAAAAACAACTTTAAGCATCTCAGCAAAATCAGAAACCAAAATGCAACACAAACTCTGCCTCTAAACCGTTGTGTGGGTTGTCAAAGGTTGGAGTCAGTAATACGTGAGCAGCATATCTGAAGTTAAAACTGCAAGAACATCCCAACAGCTGCATCTGACTTATACAGGGACGCATGCTGTGCTGCACAGCGCAAGAGCTCGTGGCTACTTAGCATACAAGCATGTTACCGTTGGCCAAACATCAAGGTGGATTTGGTCTCTGCATCGTTGTAGCTAGAGGGAGAGCAACAGATAAACATCGTGGTGCGACAGTTCCCGCCCAGCGAGTCCTGCAGGATGCGAGTCATTTTGCTGTCCCGGTATGGCACATGGGATTTCTACAGAAAGAGATAGGAAGAGGAAGAAGAAAGACAATCAAAGATAGCAAGAAAGAGTATGAAAAAAAAGAAGACAGAGGAGAGGACTAAAAAGTTGAAAGAAATTCTGAATTGCTGCACCATTACAGTGCCTTTCTTTGAAAAACTAAAAATATTCACTGTTAGCATCATCAGACAACAACGAGAGAGGAGATTTCTCTCCATCTGCTGCATCAGTCACAATATTACCTCTTTAACCTTTGGAATGACTTCAAAACGACTGTCCTTCTGCAAATGAATAAAGAATGAATGCCAGTATATTTATAAAAGATTTGTGAGGCATTTTACAGTCGGCGAGCCTTTCCATTAGGTTTATGAGGAGTTCCCTAAGCCTTCAGAGTTACGTAATAAGAGATGGTGAATATTTTAACTGCAGCGATGGAGCTTGGGAAGACTACAGAGTCGGTACAATGGATCATGTATCTAGCTGTAGCAACACTGGGAATTGTGGACAAGAGGGACAGAAAAATAGCTGCAGCAGGAGAATGTCAATATCGGAGAATTCAGAACTCTGGTTTGCCTGCAGATATATGTTGGTTTTTACCTCTGGTGCTAAAGTTTCACATTTGTTGCTTAATATATGTGCATGGCAGCTATGAAATGGTTAATGCCGTGGCAACACTGATTGTGCAGATTATGCAGCAGAATGTGCCTTTTTAGTGGCTACACCTGCAGTGCATGTACGGCGTAGCGTGGTGGAAAAACAAAACAATGAAGTTTAATTTCAGGACAGTTTCTGGAACCAGCACAGCACTGTAACACTTTATTTGTGTATTATTTGCAAGTCAATATCTATACAGACTCCAGTAGACTCTGTAGGGGATAAAGCAACTGCCAGCAGGGTGATATAAACCTGACACAAAGCAATCATTTCATGTACACCCTGTTCCTAATTATTATACAAATGATATTTTTCTTTGATTTTCCTAAATAGTCGATGCAAATGACAGTCAGCACAATTTTAAAGTCATCAATAGTATAATTTGAGTGTTATTGAACAAACCTCCCGATGATAGCAGTATTTTTTTTTCAAAAATAAAAAACTGAAAATGCACTGTTTCAAATTATTGCACACAACAGAGTTTAAAAACATTTTATAGGTTGTAAAGAACTAAAAATAGTAATTTGTTGAATTTGCAGCATTAGGAGGTCAAATTTACTGAAATCAAAGCTATTTCAGTCAAAAACATCTTAACAGGTCACGTTACATTTTAACAGAAGACCCCTTATTTGAGAGCAGCTTCTTGCATCCATTGAACTTGTGAGTTTTTGGACAGTTTCTGCTTGAATTTCTTTGCAGGATGTCAGAATAGCCTCCCAGAGCTGCTGTTTAGATGTGAACTGCCTCCCACCCTCATAGATCTTTTTCTTGAGGATGCTCTAAAGGTTCTCAATAGGGTCCAGGTCAGGGGAGGATGGGGACCACATCATGGGTTTTATGCCCATAGCAGCTAATGATGTGGTCCCCATCCCTTGCAGCATGAGACGGTGCATTATCATGCATGAAGATGATTTTGTAACAAAAAGCATGGTTCTTCTTTTTCTACCATGGAAGAAAGTGGACAATCAGAAACTCCACTCATTTTCACACCTTCAGGGACCCTAAAGGGGCCGACCAGCTCAATTCCGGCCCAAAACATGACTCCGACACCTCCTTGCTGACTTCACAGCCTTGTTGGGACATGGTGGCCGTACACCTACCATTCACTGCTCCATCCATCGGACCATCCAGGGTTGCACTGTTTGAAAATTAGTATTCATGTATTTCTGGGCCCATTCTGCTTGTGAGCATTGGTTAGGGGTGGCCGAATAGATGGTTTATGCATAACTGCAAGCCTCTGGAGGATCCTACACCTTGATGCTCGTGGGACTCCAGAGGCACCAGTAGCTTCAAATACCTGTTTGCTGCTTTGTAATGGCATTTTAGCTGCTGCTTTCTTAATCCAATGTATTTGTCTGGCAGAAACCTTCTTCATTGTACCTTTGTCTGCACAAACCCGTGTGTGCTCTGAATCAGCCACAGATCTCTTAATAGTACGATGATCACACTTAAGTTTTCGTAAAGTATCTAAGGTTTTCATACCTTGTCCAAGGGATTCAACTATTTCATGCTTTTCAGCAGCAGAGAGGTCCTTTTTCTTTACCATACTGCTTGAAAGTGGTGGTCTTTGTTTAGCAGTATTTCCTTTAATTGGGCTTACTTTAAACTAATTTCCACAGGTGTCTGAAATTGTTTTCAGTGATCCAAAGAGCCCTGAGACACAATACCATCCATGATGGTAAAACAAAAAATTCAATCTTTATGACGCTTACATACAATTTGCATAATAATTTGGAACGCAGTGTAAAGTGGTAGTGTAATTAAAGAAATACAGGCACTTCATGAGTATTAAAGGCTTTTTACGTTTGCAGCACAGATTTCTCACATGCTGCTTTCACACCTGGTGTAGCCAGTGTCATTGATGTTGCAGCTTTGACTCTGAGTATGGTCCACATATATTAGCCAGACAGTGTAGTCATGGCGATTGGTGGAAATGTGGAACCTCCAAGCCTCATTAGTTAACATATTTTGTCTTGTTTGTTTTATCTCTGATGATTGCCTAGAAAACTCACAATGATGAAAACATTCAAGACATTTGGCAAGCAAACAGTTTTTATCTTGGCAGTACTTTCTTGGGGGAAAAGAAACCTTTCAGCATATTGGAATTCAAGTGATCTGAGAGGAAACTAGATTTTTGCACCTTGTCTAGAAAATGTAGCTTTGCGATGAGAGACTTTATCCAATCACAGAGCAGGTAGGATAAAGACCAGCGAAGTCCATAGTAATAGAGATTTTTACTTGAGAGTGCAGGGTTTGAATCCCATGTAGAGCCACAAATGAGTGTTGACTTTTAGTTTGATTGTTTTTGTGCATTTTAAGCATGGCCGTTTACTTCCCACCTCAACTAACCAGATGCTGGCAGCCACGTAACATTTGCTGTATAGATATAACACTGCTATCAATCTTCTAATTTAACTCTTGGCAAGAAAACTACGAAACATTTTGTTCCAAAATGTCTCAGTGAACTATTCCTTTCAAGTAGGATTAGGGTTTACTCTAGAGATGCTGGCCAGATTCATTGTACTTTATAATTTGGCTTTGACTGACTGTTGTTGTCATTTGGTACCGAACTAATATCCCCATTCAGGACATTTAGGTTGTTCGAACAGAATAGTTTCAGCTAATATAGTGCAGCAGGGTCTGCATTTTGGAAAACAGATTGTTTTGGCAGCAAACATTAGATGTCTGTTAAAAACAAACAATTAAGAAGACCAGCCTCAGGCAACCACCAACATATAAGACAGACTGCAGAACATTTCTCCACCATACCGTTCCCTCAGCCAAAGCTGAAATGACGTTCCCCAGAGCCGACAGAGACTTGTTGATGTTCTTGGCCTCATCCAGCACCGCTCCCTCTGCGCCTGTCTTACTGACCTGACACAGATACACACACGCACATCAGAGGAATTAGTTCAGAAAGTACATTATCGGTGTGGATACCATGTTTATTTTCCTGGTAATACTGTACCTGACATGTAACTGTAAATTTATAGGACAGTTTCCAGATAATGACTGTGCACACTGTAATGTGATTTTGTACTGATTGGACAGAAAACGGAAACAGTGTATGGGTGGTACACTTACAATTGATTAGTTGCAATGAACTGCAGCCGTAACCTAATGAGCAGCAGGTCAGCAGAACATGCAAACATGTAAAACATCTGTGAAACAGCCGTCACGTGGTTCAACATACTAGTGTATGGATATAAAAGGTAGAAATCAATGAATGAGCAAACTATTTACTTCCTGCACAACCAAATAAACTAACATAACTATTAGAAATTAGTCTTTATTTTCCATTGCAAACTTGCAGGGAAACTGTAAGGAAAATACAGACCTTTAAAATAAAACAATTGTGCACTATACTGTAAATTACTAAAAACCGAAACACTGGGAGCCAATTAGCTTTTGAGAGGGTTTCTGCATGAGATTCAACTTTAATAAGAAACACGCTCCATATTGTGTCATTATCGTCATGGGATACAATTATTTACAGCAAGATAACGAGGGGCTTAATTATAGAGGCGAGCAAGTTGTCCCATCAAAGCCTTCTGTAGAGCATGTACCAGCTTTCTGTTCAGTCAATAATATTGTGTAGCAAAGCCTAAGATGTTGCTGGAGCAGAACCACTTCCTCATTCTACCCCAAGGATGACCAAGACAAGTTAGAGATGCACTATCAGCAGTTATTAGCTTAAAACCACAGACATAAGCATCTATCCAGACTGTATGGCCATCTACTATGCCCACCACTCCATGTTTTACATCAATACTTTCCACAAAAGACTGTATCCAGGAGCCAAGGGCTATGTTCAGCAGTGTCTCTAATGTATTTTCTACTTGTTTTCCACAGTGTGACCTATGTCCTGAAGATAAATAGTTATAGCTGGTGTGATGAGAGAGCTGACTCAGATTTCACCTGAAAGACCTTGAAAGAAAAAAAACTATTTGTTGTTTGTGGTTCCCAACAAAGTGACATTTGCCCTGCTAAAACCTGTTTTAGAGCTTATCTGAAATGAAAATGAAAAATAATTCTTTAAAGGGCTTACTATTTCTCAGAAAATGTTTTGTTGTCTTTATCAGTGAAACCAATTGGATTCCTCAAGATGAGCAAACACTCACCCTGATCTTGCATCAGTGATGGACGAAATTAACAAAGGCAAAATATAGTTCAGTCTCCAAAATGGATATTTTTTAAATAATTTGAAATTGAACAAAAATCCAGTGCAGTTGCCCAAAGTGAGTGCTTTAGGGGTGAAGTCTGGGGCTTTAATGCATTCCTTATCTGCGTCTTTGATGTCTGAAAACACAATTTCTGAGAAAAGCATTTTGCAATCCTGTCAGCAGCAAATGTTGTGAGCTCATAGCACTGACAATCCTTGCTGTTCATGTTTTTTTTTACAGAAAATTCCCCATTTGTCCTACCTTTTCACTGCCAGCTAGGTCGACCAGGTATAGCTTCCCAATCAGCTTCTGCTCTGTCTCCACGTTTTCTTGTTTGATGTTTATCAGGAAGATACTGTGACTGCGGGAACTGTGCTCATTCATGTCTAAAGAATGAGATAAGGAGAGGACTCTTTACACACAGTTTTATTCAACTCATTATTTCCTTTATACAGAGTTAAGTGAGATCTTCACTTTACAACTCACCATGCATTTCCCCTTGCACCTTAATATTGCCATACATAAACAGCGCTAAAAATTTCCCATGAGTTGTCTGACAGTGTGAGCGTCAGAACGACAGGAAGATCTAATGTGTGACTCACTGGTGACAGCAACGTGACGGTTGGCCTTCCCTTCATCTATCACATCCATCACCTCCTCTGGACTTGTGACGAAGCGTTCAGTGCAGCCCTTAATGAGACAAACACATCCAGACATTAATTTCCACCTTCAAGAAAACATGGTCCAATATACATACAATGCATGCATAAATAAACGTATGTAAATGAATGCTCCTTACCAGTTTTTCAGAAATGCACACACAAATACACAAATTCAGACCCATAGAAATATACAGAACACTGAATTAGTACCCTCAAAGGTATAAAAGAAAAGGTTTGAGATAATGGGAAAGTCTTTTATTTGCTCTTTTAGAATAGCGTTAAGTGAACCACCTAACTTAGATGAGAAAATTGATACCACTCTCCATCCAGACCAGTAAGTACCGTGTAAGGTTACAAATAACAGCTAGACTGGTTCTGTCAAACTGAACTGACCAACAACATTTATGCTGTTTGGTTTATTTCTACAAAAACATTTAACTATTTCCAAGCATTACGCCAGTTCAACCAGTGGAGACCTCATACTGGTCGGTGTGTCTTGTCCCCATTTGACAGAGGCAACTACACTAACATGCTGCTGGCTGTAGCATTTACTTTACAGACATAAGAGTGATATCTGTCTTTCCATCTCTGACAGGTCAAATGAGTGTATTTTCCAATATATCAAACTATTCTTTTGACACAGGTACACCCATAACAGAAACAACATCATTATAACAGAGAAAAATGACAACTTGCTGCCAAATGGAATCTTGTCTACAGATGACTCACCTTCACATAAGGAACTCTGTGTTTGTCTTCGTGCACTGACAAGTTGGTTTTTGTCACTGCGGTGCGAGGGGAAAACAAGGCGAGAGGTCATTGTTTCACCTAAAGCATCGTGTGTGTGTGTGTGTGTGTGTGTGTGTGTGTGTGTGCAAGCTTGTGCAAATGAGCATCTGCACATAAATGTTCTTCTTCCCAGCACAACTATAATCAGACGTGACTGTGTTCCCTTCGTATTTGTGAATCAGCCTGCAGTAATGCAGTGTGAAAAAAATACATATCGGAGGGTCTCGCTAGGAATGTTTTTAATAGAAACTCCTGCCAAAGTCACTGAGAGGTTAAGGATACGCCTCAGCTAATGTCAACGAACCAAATACTAATTTTTGGCAAAGACAGTTTACTGGCCCAACTTCTTGCGTTAATCATTTCGCATTTGAAAGTCCCATCATGTTGATGTTAATTAAATTTAATCTGATTGTGGAGGCGTTTTTTTCCTTGGAGACTGTGTGTGTGTGTGTGTGTGTGTGTGTGTGTGTGGGCTTTTTGTCACCCTATAGTCATTTTGTCTCTCAAATATCCCTACAGGGTGTTGTTCTCTTTGCTGCCTCGATTCATCTCACTTGTTGTGGACTCCTTTTTTTTTGTTGTTGTTGTTGTTCATAGCTTAAATGTTCCTGAGCCACTGTGAACTCCCCTGCATACAGATGGGGGATTTCACCGCTGTTTCTGGCCCCATTAAAGATGTAATCACAGGGATGCTGTGTACAGCTCTCTATCCAAGACTCGCCATCATTTTACATTGGTTATATATGTCAGTGATAAGACTGTGGGCTGCAGTGTTCAGGTGCATCTATATGTATAATACAAAAAAATAAAACCCACAAAGCTTTACTGTCTGGTGCAGATAAGCAAAAATATGAAGGACGGGATCAAGATTGTTTACTTTTTCAAGTTAAACTTTACAATTCAGTTCCATTTTCAGTTGAACTATTATTATTATGACAATTTAAGAGAGGAGGAAGTAATAATAAATACTGTCGTTTTCTTCATAGCCCAATTTTGTGCATTTTAAAAAAGAACAAGAAAAAGAAAAGTGTATTCAGTTTTAGGAAAATATAATCTTAAAAATAAATAAAAACATAGATGCAGATGAAGTTTAAGTGTTGAGTTATGTCTGCATCTGTTTCTCATTCTGTATATGGCCCCACACAATAAGTTATCAGAATATCAGGGTGTCATTCTATCAGTTTTAACAAATGTGTCTTGTCGTGGCTTCTGAGTACAAACATACCATCAAGTAGATCCCGGATTTTATCCAGGTAGATTTCAAAGTAGGAGACCTGCAGCAAACCAGAAACACATGTCATGGGATTTTTCCCAGAGAGACAGAAAGAGAATCTAATGCAGATAAATGATGAGGATGGGATAGCTGCTTATTGTACAAACACAAATTGCAATATGACGTTGCAGTAATCTGTCCTCCTGCGAGTCCGGTTAGGTATTATCCTCTATTATAAAACAGCAGTGTAAAAGGGAAAATATTGTAGGATGATTACGGTTTAATATCATGATTTATTGATGCTTGGCTGGTTCCACTCAGCCCATCCATGTGAGGATTACATCAGAGGTTCAACTGAATTCCCACTGAATGTAACAAGAGTAAGAGCAGAAATCGAACATGTACATCCCTGTGCGTGAGTGACAACTACAGAAATGTACAACTGTGCACGGCTATGCGCACAAACCTTTATGTGGAATTCTAGGTTCTCGTCCATGGCAAATATATGTTCAAATATGTCCTCTGCAATCCGGGGTATGATTCCCATTCCCTTGGGATCATGAAGGTTCCCCTGCAGGAAGAATGAGACGAGATAAGGACATGTGAGTGATGACTGGGATAAATGCAGGGCCTGGGACGAATTAAGCAGAGAGAATAGTAAAAGACAGGAGAGCAGAGAGGCTTTTGACTTAAAAAGGAACAGGGTTGTTTCCCTGAGAGAGTTGTAAAAGAGGTTAGTTCCCACACAAGGCTGGGAAAGAGCGATAGAGAGTGATGCCTGTGATGGAGGGAGATGTACTGTCAGGAAAAGCAAAGGAGGAGAAAGAAACATGTGTGTGAGCCACAGCAAGAGGGCTATCTATTCAATTATTTAGCAATACTGTACCTCCATGGTGTGTGTCTTTCCCGAAGAAGTCTGCCCATAGGCAAAGATAGTACCATTGTATCCACCCAGCACATCTACAATAAGTAGGAAGCAACAAAAGCATGTCAGAGAGAGAAACAATGAAAAACAGCAAAAAGGAAAAGAGTGCAGAAATGAAAAATGTCAATAAAACTGTTTGAATTACAGATTTCAGCCAGACGATTGGAAAAAAAAAGTCAGAAAGACAAATATCTCTGACCTTTGTTTCCAAAGGCAGATCAAGCGGAGCCTCATGAAGTTTACGTGCATTGAGAAATATGTGGTATTTAGGCTTGGTTAGGTACTGAACAACCTCTGTGGTTACACACAATAAACAACAACTACCTGCAGGGTTCAGGTCGCCAGGAGGCACTCAGTGAAGTACAAGGCAAGCACAAATATATTATTTCCTCCATTCATTTGGTGGGCGCTACAATGAAAACAACACCTCCTCACCAGTTTATGTTATAAAGAACCACACTGTTTAATGTCATATTGCTGACAGAGTCCAGTAAACCCCTGTGGTAAAAGTCAAACATGGATAAAGAAAAATGTGTCACCCTGAAAGGCCGTATGCCACAGGTTCGCTGACCACAGACTAATCACAAAGGCTCTCGGCTGAAGCCATGCAGAACCCTTTTCCTCGTCTCCTCTCTTGCATTGCTTCTACCCTAACAGCTCTCAGTTCAGCATCAAGTTTCCTCTGCTGCCACACTGGTCATAGTGTGACACATAAAAGAAGAAATAATAAAGAACGTGTCTTTGAAAAGAAATAAAGACAGCGGGAGATGGGAAACAACAGAGGCCACTCCAGAGGAGAAGAGACAGCCTGAGTGTGAGAGAAAGACATTGAAAAGGGCAAAGAGAGAGACAGCAAAAAAAAAAGAGAGAAACACAGGCAGAACGACAATAAAGTCGGGGAAGTCTAAACATAGTTATGTGTCTACAAGCTAGCTTTTTCTGGCCTCGCTTGCCCTCTCTGTTACCCTTTTCCCCTGGCACATTTCAAATCTCACTTCTTATCACACTCCTTCATTTTGCTAAATCACTACCTTGAAATTTTTCAACCATTTTTTTCCCTCGCCTCTTTATTTCTTCCTTCCTCAGTCTACATGGTAATCTCACACTCTATAAGTAATCTCGCCCACCAAATCAATCTTTTTCATGCTCCATCTAGAACTAGTTCAATGGAGTTCCACACTCGCTTTGAAGGTGGAAGAAAAATGAGACCCTAACAGCGGAAAAAAGGAGGCAGACAGATGTAGGGAGATGCAGACAGAGGGAGGGGGAAAGGAAAAGAAATTCAAAGCTTCAGGGCATTGGTTTCATTTGATCTCATGCCTACTGTATATACCAGTCCGGCTGTGATGTGACGGGAATGCCTGATGTTAATTTGTGCATTTTGATGCTCATATATGTAGCTCATGTGACCACATCGTGTCAGGAAAACTGGTTTTCTTGTACCAGCGAATGAAGTGTAAACCTGACAAATCTAATATGGAGATCATGGTTATGGATGATATGTTAATTCAAGATATATTGACTTTTTCTCCTGCTTTTGTGTCACTCACGCATCTTGGAGAAAAGAGACAAAGAACGTATGCGACTCACCTTTGACAATCTGTCTGGCACAAGTATTGTAGACCTGCTCCTGTGTGGTGTTCGTGGGAAACACCTGGTCAAACACATACGACTTCCCCTGTGGAGGCCAACACAAACACAGTGAAGACAGTTAAGAGAGTGCTTTAGATTATTGTCAACACCACACTGTCCCCTGTGACTTGCTGTAAAATCCACCCAG